>NW_012116788.1:0-233 GCF_000951035.1 Colobus angolensis palliatus | reverse complement strand
TGTAACTCTGTGAGTTGCATTCACACATCACAGTGCAGTTTCACCAAAGGCTTCTTTCCAGTTTCTGTGTGAGGATACTGCCTTTTGCTCCATTGCCTCCAATGAGTTCCCAAATATCACTTTGCAGAATCCATGACAATACTGTTAGCAAGCTCTTCCAAGAAGGGCAGGGTGGAACTCTGAGAGATGAAGTCACACATCAGAGAGCAAACTCTTAGAAGGCTTCTCTCTAA
>NW_012116787.1:14069-14495 GCF_000951035.1 Colobus angolensis palliatus | reverse complement strand
ATCTCAGCTCATTGCAACCTCCGACTCCCGGGTTCAAGTGATTCTCCTGCCTCAGCCTCTGGAGTAGCTGGGATTACAGGCACCCGCAACCACTCCCGGCTAATTTTTGTATATTTAGTAGAGACGAGATTTGACCATGTTGGCCAGGCTGGTCTTGAACTCCAGACCTCAAGTGATCTGCCCACCTTGGCCTCCCAGAGTGCTGGGATTACAGGTGTGAGCCACTGAGCCCGGCCTTTTGATATATATTTATATAAGCAAGTATGTTGCAGGATTGTTAGAAATAGCAGCAAACTGTATAAACAACTGAAATAATGAAGACTCTGGCCAAAGACAAATCTATATAAAAGTTACTGTGTACCTATTTTAAATATTGAGGCATATTTGTATATGCCAATGGGGAATGCCCTTCAAGATATATTACAT
>NW_012116787.1:6902-7749 GCF_000951035.1 Colobus angolensis palliatus | reverse complement strand
TTACCAAAATATATCTCCGTACCAAGTTACATGTTCTATAGTTTTATGTTTTTAATGAACCATTTAGTTAAAATCATTCTGTTTTAATACTTGTACTTGCATGGCTATAAAATTTCTACTCTTGATGTTTTTATATGTAATTATTTCTAGGATCTGAAGAAGATGATGAAGTTGTGGCAATGATTAAGGAATTGTTAGATACTAGAATACGGTATGTGTTCCTCTCTCTACCCGAATTCAAGTGCTTTGGAGGCATTTTTCATTATAGCAATACAGTTTTAATTGGCCATGAGATTATAGTAGATTTTCAAAATAAGTGCAAGTTAATGTAAACCACAGCAGGTAACCATGACAATCGAATTTAAAGCCTGTATCTTCACTACATTTGCTCAAAATTTTAAAACATCCAATGTATTTAAACATTCAATGAAGAAATGTATTCTTCACAGTCTCAATTTAGATTCGATATTGTTATAATACCAAATTTCTTAAAAAGAATTAAAAAAAGACTGAATGTTTGGAAAGGTTGTGAAGAGAGAATGAGTACCTATTTTCAGCGTATTGCCCATATAGAATAAATTTAAATGAGTGGAGAACAGCAGGCTTCTACTTTTGCTTGTAACAGACCAATAGTCATGCTGAGAACTCCCAGAAAAGCTGGATAAAGTACAGTAAAAAGAATTTGTTTGAAAGCATTAGATAGCTGCCAAAGCAAGCAAGATTTGAGGTGCCAAGATCCTGGAGAGAAGGGAAGCTCACTGAGTTTTCCCTTCAGGCATTTGCTGTATCTTGCTACATAGCTAGGGTAGAAGAAGCTGGGCAGAGGGCAGCTGCTAAGAATCGGAGA
>NW_012116787.1:0-1032 GCF_000951035.1 Colobus angolensis palliatus | reverse complement strand
ACTGCACACCAGCCTGGGTGACAGAGTGAGACTCCGCCAAAAAAAAAAAAAGAATAATTAATTGGCCGGGCAGGGTGGCTCACGCCTGTAATCCCAGCACTCTGGGAGGCTGAGGCAGGTGGATAACCTGGGGTCAGGAGTCCAAGACCAGCCTGGCCGACATGGCAAAACCGTGTCTCTACTAAAAATACAAAAATGAGCCAGGTGTGGTGGCACACTCCTATGATCTCAGCTACTTGCGAGGCTGAGGCACGAGAATCACTTGAACCCGGGAGGTGGAGGTTGCAGTGAGCCAAGATTGTGTCACTGCACTCCAGCCTGGGCGCAATACAGTAAGACTCTGTCTCAAACAAAACAAAACAAAACAAAACAAAACAAAACAAAACACAGTAATAATTACTTAAAAAAGAAAGAAAAGTAATCCTAACACTCAGATTTTCCCCCATAAGGCAATTACTTATGGTAGCTATGTAAAAGAGGCTAAAGAAGTGTTTAAAAAAAATAAACAAAAAAGTAGCTGGAAGGCAGAGCAGACTTTTGACAGTCTTATGGTGCTGGGGTGGGGGACAAAAATTGGAGTTTAGACTCCGTCAAGGAGGTTGGGTCTTGAGAAACATCCAAGCCTGGCTGGGTGCGGTGTCTCGTGCTTGTAACCTGAGCATTTTGGGAGGCTGAGGTGGGTGGATCACTTGAGATAAGAAGTTTGAGACCAGCCTGGCCAACATGGTGAAACTCCATCTCTATGAAAAATCCCAGCTACTCCGGTAGCTGAGGCAGGAGAATCACTTGAACTGCAAACAAAGGCAGAGGTTGCAGTGAGTCAAGATTGCACCATTGTACTCCAGCCTGGGCAACAGAGCGAGACAGTCTCAAAAAAAAAAATTCTAAGCTCTTGGTGATTAGGCTCCCCAGAGAACTATACTCTTGAAATGAAGGCGGCCAGGCGCGGTGGCTCAAGCCTGTAATCCCAGCACTTTGGGAGGCCAAGACGGGCGGATCACGAGGTCAGGAGATCGAGACCATCCTGGCTAA
>NW_012116786.1:6740-7165 GCF_000951035.1 Colobus angolensis palliatus | reverse complement strand
GCAATTCTCCTGCCTCAGCATCTCAAGTAGCTGGGATTACAGGCACCCGCCACCATGCCCAGCTAATTTTGTATTTTTAGTAGAGACGAGGTTTCACTATGTTGGCCAAGCTGGTCTCAAACTCCTGATATCAGGTGATCTGCCTGCCTCAGCCTCCCAAAGTGCTGGGATTACATGCGTCAGCCACCGAGCCTGGCTCTTTTTTTTTTTTTTCTAGTAATCTGATCTCAAGGGAGAAAAAATAATTTAAATAGACTATTAGAGCTGAATTATCATCTTCAAAAATATTAAGCTGCTGGGCCTCAGTCTCTCATTTGAAAAGATGGAGTCCAGCTTAGGTTTTTTTTTTTTTAAACAACATTAAGTGTGTGCTTATTGCATGCCAAACACTGTGCTAAGAACTTCATTTATTTTGTAATTTCATC
>NW_012116786.1:5701-6105 GCF_000951035.1 Colobus angolensis palliatus | reverse complement strand
TTTTTTTTTTTTTTTGAGACAGGGTCTCACTCTGGTTGCCCAGGCTGGAGTGCAGTGGCATGATCTCGGCTCATTGCAGCCTCGACCTCCCAAGCTCAGGTGATTCTCCCACCTCAGCCTCCTGAGTAGTTGGGACTACAGGTACAAGCCACCACACCTGGCTAATTTTGTGTATTTTTAGTAGAGACAGGGTTTTCTACATTGCCCAGCCTGCTCTTGAACTCCTCTACTCAAGCAATCCTCCTGCCTCAGCCTCCCAGAGTGCTAGGATTACAGGAGTAAGCCACTGCACCTAGCCAAAACAGTATTTTCAAGAGGGTTACTGGTGGCCTGGGTCTGAGAAGTTTCAATGAAGTAATGAGAATAAAAACCAGATTTGGATTTAGGAGTAAATTCAAAATGAA
>NW_012116786.1:0-421 GCF_000951035.1 Colobus angolensis palliatus | reverse complement strand
GAGGAGGACTGCTTGAGCCCAGGAGTTTGAGACCAGCCTTGGCAATATAGTGAGATTCCCTTCTCAACAAAAAATATAAACAACAACAAAAAATTGGGGCCAGGCGCTGTAGCTCATGCCTGTAATCCCAGCACTCTGGGAGGTCGAGGCAGGTGTATCACGAGGTCAGGAGTTCAAAACCAGCCTGACCAACATGGTGCAACCCCGTCTCTTCTAAAAACACAAAAATTCGCTGAGCATGGTGGCACACGGCTGTAATCTCAGCTACTCAGGAGGCTGAGACAAGAGAATCACTTGAACCCAAGAGGCAGAGGTTGCCGTGAGCTGAGATCACGCCACTGCACTCCAGCCTGGACACAGCAAGACTCCATCTCAATAAATAAATAAATAAGATGCGCAACATCTTTTTTTTTTTTTTTTT
>NW_012116785.1:11609-12886 GCF_000951035.1 Colobus angolensis palliatus | reverse complement strand
AAAAAAAAAAACATGATCTCATTGATTTTTATGGCTGCATAGTATTCCACAGTGTATATACCACATTTTCTTTATCGAGTCTGTCACTGATGGGCATGTAGGTTGATTCCGTGTCTTTTCTATTGTGAATAGTGCTGCAAGTAAATCTCTTTAAATAGCAAATCTACTGCCTGCTTTTCAATGCTTTATCCTCAAGAAACTTGGGCTACAACTCAATAACAAAAAGCAGCTTTTTTGTTGTTGTTTTAAATTTGGTTTCATTTTTTTTGTTTTGTTTTGTTTCTAAGAGACAGGGTCTCACTCTGTGGCCCAGGCTGGAGTGCAATGGCAGGATCATTGCTCACCATAACCTCAAACTATCAAATTCCTGGGCCTAAGTGATCCTCCCATCTCAGCCTCCTGAGTAACTAGGACTACAGGTACACGCCGCCAAACCCAGCTAATTAAAAAAAAATTATTTTGGCTGGACGCAGTGGCTCACGCCTGTAATCCCAGCACTTTGGGAGCATGAGGGAGGCAGGCAGATCACGAGGTCAGGAGATCGAGACCATCCTGGCTAACACAGTGAAACCCCATCTCTACTAAAAATACAAAAAATTAGCCGGGCGTGGTGGCAGGCGCCTGTAGTCCCAGCTACTCGGGAGGCTGAGGCAGGAGAATGGCGTGAACCCGGGAGGCGGAGTTTGCAGTGAGCCAAGATCGCACCACTGTACTCCAGCTTGGGTGACAGAGTGAGATTCCGTCTCAAAGAAAAAAAAAAATTTTTTTTTTTTAGTGATGAGGTCTCACTATGTTGCCCAGGCTGGTCTCAAATTCCTGGACTCAAGCAATCCTCCTGCCTCAGCCTCCCAAAATATTGGGATTATACAGGTGTAAGTCACTGCACCTTGGCCATGTGTTGGTTTTTTGTTGTTTTTGTTTTGTTTTGTTTTTTGAGACAGAGTCTTGCTCAGTCGCCCAGACTAGAGTGCGGGGCGCGATCTCCGCTCACTGTAACCTCCACCTCCTGGTTCAAGCGATTCCCCTGCCTCAGCCTCCTGAGTAGCTGGAATTACAGGCACCCACCACCATGCCCAGCTAACTGTAGTATTTTTAGTGGAGATGGGGTTTTGCCATGTTCAGCTGGCCTCAAGTGATCCACCCACCTTGGCCTCCCAAAGTGCTGGGATTACAGGCATGAGCCACCACATCCGGCCTTTTTTTTTTCCTTTGGACAGAGTCTTGCTCTGTTGCCCAAGCTAGAGTACAGTGGCACGATCTCGGCTCACTGCAAGCTC
>NW_012116785.1:5522-6609 GCF_000951035.1 Colobus angolensis palliatus | reverse complement strand
AAAAAAAAAAAAAATTGACACTGGGTTTCACTATGTTGCCCAGGCTGGTCTTGAACTCCTGAACTCAAGGGATCTTACTGCCTGGGCCTCCCAAAATGCTGGGATTACAGATATGAGTCACTGTGCCCAGCCATAAATAATTTTTTTTTTTTGCGATGGAGTCTTGCTGTCACCCAGGCTGGAGTGCAGTGGCACAGTCTTGGCTTACTGCAACCTCCGCCTCCCAGGTTCAAAAAATTCTCCTGCCTCAGCCCCTCTAGTAGCTGGGATTACAGGTGTGTACCACCACGCCCAGCTAATTTTTTGTATTTTTAGTAGAGACAGGGTTTTATCATATTGGCCAGGCCGGTCTTGAACTCCTGACCTCAGATGATCCGCCCACCTCAGTCTCCCAAAGTCTGGGATACAGGCGTAAGCCATCATGCCCAGCCTAATTTTTTTTTTTTAATCTAGGCAAAACATCTGGGTCAAGCATGGTGGCTCATGACTGTAATACCAGCACTCTGTGAGGCCAAGGCAGGCAAATTGCCTGACCAGCCTGGGCAACATGGTGAAACTCTGTCTCTACTAAAAATACAAAAAATTAGCTGGGTGTGGTGGTACTCACCTGTAGTCCCAGCTACTCAGGAGGCTGAGGCAGAAGAATCACTTGAACCTGTGAGGCAGGGAGGTTGCAGTAAGCCGAGATCACACCACCCCACTCCAGCCTGGGCGAGAGATCGAGATTCTATTCCCCAAAAAAAAAAAAAAAAAAACCTAGGCAAAAGATCTGAATAAGCACCTCACTATAGAGGATATACAGATGGCAAATATGCATGTGAAAAGATGCTCAATATCAAATGCCAGTTGGAAATTACAGATTACAACAACAATTTTGGCTGGCCATGGTGGCACATGCCTATAATCCCAGCACTTTGGGAGGCTGAAGCAGGCGGATCACAAGGTCAAGAGTTCGAGACCAACCTGGCCAACATGGTGAAACCCTGTCCCTACTAAGAATACAAAAATTAGCTGAGTGTGGTGGCATGTGCCTGCAATCCCAGCTACTCGGGAGGCTGAGGCAGGAGAATTGCTTGAACCCGGGAGG
>NW_012116785.1:0-787 GCF_000951035.1 Colobus angolensis palliatus | reverse complement strand
GAAAAAAAAAAAAAAGAACCTAGTCTGAAGCATGAATTCACATTACGTTTTCCAGTCAATCATTCAGCCAAAGAGAACCTTTAGGTGGCCAAGATAATGTAACAACCCTATCAAGTAGGTGTTATTCCCATTTACAGATAAGGACAGAAATGTTAAGTGACTACACATGGATGCAAACTTGGAGTCTTCAAACTCACAGGCTAGCAGCCAAATTACCTGTTTTCAAATCTCATCTCTGCTATGTGATCTCTGCCAAGCAAATTTCCCTTAGAATTTGTTATGCAAACAATTACGAGAATAAAGGAAAATGAGAGCTTTATATACGTTACATGTAATAACTGGAAGTTAACTTTATTAAGACATCTGAAATAAATCAACACTTATAAAATTTAAAGGCTATTTTTTACCAGAATCGTCTGTAGAAATTAACCCAGTCAGAAAGTACCTTAAAACAAAACTCAACATTAATCTGGTAATGTCATGACTCTTTAGTCATAAAATATCCTTAATATTCAGGTACATGCATACCAAGAAGAGCAAACAGAATAAAAAGAAATCTCTAAAGCATTTTCCCTTATTCACTACATGACTACTCTTCCACTTACCTTTATCTCTAAAACAAAAACATTTTCTTTTTTTTTTCTTTTTGAGACTGAGTCTCACTCTGTCACGCAGGCTGGAGAGAGCAGTGGCACAATCTCGGCTCACTGCAGCCTCTGCTTCCTGGGTTCAAGTGATTCTGCTGCCTCAGCCTCCCAAGTAGCTGGGATTACAGGCATAGGCCACT
>NW_012116784.1:11888-13455 GCF_000951035.1 Colobus angolensis palliatus | reverse complement strand
TGCCGAGTTGCAAGGCCAAATCGCAGGACTCTTTTGACTTTATGATGGGTTTGATATCACCAAGGCCTGGCAAAGTCTGCCTGACCACAACACCTTCCTCTTCCTCATAAAGACATTCATTCACCAGGCATCCCTAGTTTCTGGGCATTTGCAAGAGTGAAGCCTGGTCACCTAGAAACATAATGGTCAAGAAAGTCAAAGATAACTTATTATTATCTAATTACAATAAATCACTTACATATACTTCCCCCATATATAAAGGGAAATTTTCTCATAATCTCTTAAAATGTATATATTTATCTTTCATTTCTATTATGGAAGAATATTTATGGATTTAGAGGTAACATGATTTTGAAATAGTTGATAATTTGTTTTCTGTTTATTTGCTTCGATTTTTTATGTGTGACTTTCTGGAAGATGTTTTATGGGACCTGTGGAATACTGTATCTACTCTACTGTGTTCAGGAAGTCCACTGGTAATGAAAGCTTCCCACATGTGCTACTTTGCTGTTACCAGATGAAATACCCTCTCTTCCAGGATGGCCCTCAGCAGACCGTGGCTTTTAAAACGGCATCATTGAACTACAATTAGAAGTGGCTTCCTGACTTACACGCCAATTAAACTACTTTCGGAAACTGTTTGCTTCCTTAATGGGATGGGAAGAGCAGCGAAACAGCAATCACGGAGGCAGTGGGCAGACAAGATGAAGATTCTAGTGGAAATAAGGTGATGAAATCTGAGTTATTTCATTAGGGTCCAGTGTTTTGTTATAAATGGATTATCATGGAATGTTTTCAAATTGTTAGGAGCACCTTAAATTGGACATAATCTGTAATTAGCTATATATAAACTCTGAGTGAATATCCTGTGGCACTTGTAAGTAGCAATTCCGCCTTCCTTCACCAAGATCAATCTAGCTTACTATGCATTTATCAAAGATATTTTAGATGGGCATGGAGTGGTTTGTATAAACACAGCAACTATTTTGGCTTTGGAAAAATGTAGAGAACCATTTGGAGACATTTTAAATCATGAAAATGAATGACTCTGGCTTGGGATATAATAACTGGGAAAAAATTATACTCCAATTCACTCTTGTTCCAAAAAAAGCCATGTTCACTCCTCATTTGAAAAGACTTTTCTTCCAATTATTTATTCTAATCTACAAAATGTCTTCATTTTTTAAATGTTGATTGCTCATTTAACATGGATCCCAGGTCAAACGCCCATCAGAGCCAGGGAATGTTGCACCCAGAAAAGGCCCCAGGCAAGTCAAGAAATAAGGAAAGTAACAGTGTGTGTTGGGAGCCAATGGAGAGTGGTGAGGATCGTTGTAAACTGGGCATTCTCCATAACTGCCTCTTGCTATAGGGACTCGTTACTGTGCAAGAATGCTGGCCTAGATTTTTTTTGTGGTTTTCTGAGACAGGGTCTCAGTCTGTCACCCAGGCTGCAGTGCAGTAATACAATTATTGCTCACTGCAGCCTCAACCTCCCAGGCTCAAGCAATCCTCCCACATTAGCCCTCCAGGCAGCTGCAACTACAGGCACGTGCCATCATGTCCA
>NW_012116784.1:5446-7343 GCF_000951035.1 Colobus angolensis palliatus | reverse complement strand
GACAACATGGATAAACCTAAGTTACATCCTCTTATAAATTCCTATTTTCACAGGATAATATATTGTATATCACGAGATGATATGTGGTAAAGTCAACTGACAAACAGCCCCAGGGTCTTTCTTCTCTGTATAAACTCCTCATTTTGTAAGCTCAGGGCTGCCTCCTCTGACTGTGGTGGTGCAGCCCAGAAGGTTAATAAACTTACTCGCTTGACTTTGGGTCTCTCTCTCTCATCCTTTCTTTCGGCCAACCTTACATTTTGGTGCCAAAACCTGGAAGGGGATAGGCTCTGGCTGGGCGTCCTTAGAGGTCTCTCTCTCTCTCTCTTTCTCTCTTTTCTATCACCCCTCACCTGGCCAACCTCCCCTTCCCGAACCTGCCAAAGACCCAGAGGATCTCCCAGACCCTCCCATTGTTTGCTACCTCATCCACCATCAGAGCCTCTGCTAGGGGTAAGAGAGACTTTTGCCATTTACACAGAACTCTTGACCATCTCTTCACTTCTGAAAGATCCAGAGCTGGGCCATGGGCTTCCTCTGAGCCTCCAGGCCTCTGGTTCCTCCATTTCAAGGATGTCTGACATGGTGGCCACCTCCTCTATTCCGGACAAGGCGCACAGGAAAGGCGACTCCCTCTCCCGCAGTCCTTGTCAAAGGCAGTATCTTCTTCCTCTACCCTGCCTTCTCCATTCACTATGGGAGCCTCTCGGTCTACCCCTTCCAAGGCTACCCACCTTGAGTTTCTTCTCCACAATCTAAATACTCTTGGCCTCTGTTCAGAGTTCCGTTCTAAAAAGCTTATCTTTTACTGCAATACTGCATGGCCTCAATACCAATTGGACAATGGCCCCCAATGGCCCGAAAATGGCACTTTCGATTTCAATGTACTTAGAGACTTAGACAACTTTTGCCATCACAATAGGAAACGGTCTGAGATTCCTTATGTTCAGACTTTCTTCACTTTTCGTAACCATGCTTCCTTCTGCCAGTCCTGCTCTACTTTCCAAATCCTCCTCGCCTGCTCCGAACCCAAATCGTCTCCTGCCACCCCCCAACAGTTCCAGCTGATGACTCCTCTTCCTTTGATCCTGCCGATTTTTCCCCTGCTTGACAACATGATCCTCCACTGGAGCATCATGATCCCCCACTGTAAGGCCCCACTCCAGCCCTACCTCTTTCCCCCCACTCTCTCCAACCACCCCACTTCTAACTCTGAGTCCTCCCCATATCTACCCCTTACCCGCTCTCGAGCCCAACATCCCCTGCAACCAGCTCCTTTACTCCCCCTCTGGGAAGTAGCCAGAGTCGAAGGGATTGTCCATGTCCACGTCCCCTTTTCCCTTTCCGATCTTCCCCAGATTGAAAAATGTCTTGGGTCCTTCTCCTCCAATCCTGATACTTATATCAAAGAGTTTAAATATCTCACCCAAATGTTGAGTTGTTAAATATCTCACCAAAATCTCACGAGTTGAACTTACTTGGCATGATCTCTATATTACTCTCTCTTCTACCCTCCTCCCGGAAGAAAAGGAAAGAGTGTGGCTTGCAGCCCAGGCACATGCTGATGACCTTCATCGGCAGGATCCTACTAAGCCCATAGGAGCCACTGCAGTTTCCCAGGAAGAGCCTTCCTGGGAATCCCAACCCACAGATCCCAGCCGAGCATCCCGTAACCGTTCGGTTACTTGCCTCATTGCAGGCCTTTAACAAAGCTGCTCATAAGGCTGTAAATTTTGAAAAACGCAAAGATATCTCCCAGAAAGCAGATGAGAACCCTGCCCAGTTTCTTTCCAGCCTTACAGAAGATCTCCAAAAATATACCCACCTCGACCCTGCCTCCCGAGAAGGAACCATTGTTCTTAACACCCATTTTATTTCCCAATCTGCTCCCGACATC
>NW_012116784.1:0-931 GCF_000951035.1 Colobus angolensis palliatus | reverse complement strand
AAACTTTCTCGCTGTCAAAGGATATGAGGTCTCCCCCTCCAAGGCCCAACTCTCCACCTCCATGGTGTCCTACTTAGGAATTCAACTTTCCTTGGGGCCCAGGCTATGACCCCAGCCCAAGCAGCATTAATAGATAATCTACCCCCGCCCTCCTCCAAAAGCAAAATCCTTTCCTTCCTAGAGCTAGCAGGCTTCTTTAGAATATGAATTCCCAACTTTGCCCTCCTAGCTTGCCCCCTCTATGAAGTGGTCAAAGGCCCTCTTAATGAACGCTAAATCCTTCACATAACATACTCCCCAGTTTCTGTTAACTCCAAACCGCTCTTATCACTGTGCCAGCTCTGTCCTTACCTAATATCTCCCAACCTTTCACTCTCTATACTGCTGAAAGCCGAGGAAGAGCCCTCGGTGTCTTAGGACAACAAAAAGGAAATCCTCTTTCTTTTGCCACTGTAGCTTACCTCTCTAAACAACTAGATAATACAGTCAAAGGGTGGCCAACATGCCTTAAAGCACTAGCAGTGGTGGCCATTTTAGCTCTAGACAGCAGGAAACTAACTTTCAGCCAGAATACCACTGTCCAGTCCTCATAATCTACAAGATCTCCTTTCCTCCTGAGCATTAGCCTAATGAGAAATTGAACTGAGTTGGGATTGGCTTGCAGCTTTAGTTAGTTTCAGTTTGTCACTCATATCAAATGTTGTGAGGGTGGTTTTAGGCTTCATCCTCAGCAGGACTTTATAAACATTGTGGAAAAAAGAGATCTCTGCTTTCTGTTCAACCTCATGTCTAGGCACCACCTGGAAAATGATGCAGGGAATATTCCAAGAGAGAACTGTTGGATGGGAGGGTTAGCTTTGAGTCTGGGCTCCTTTTAGCTTCAATTTCACCACTCAACTCCTACATGACCATTGAAAATGTGATTTGTTTC
>NW_012116783.1:12382-13026 GCF_000951035.1 Colobus angolensis palliatus | reverse complement strand
TAGAGATAGATATACAGAGTGGACTCCACTGTGTACATTGTTCCTCTTCAATTTTTGTTGAATAATTTTCTTCTAATACTGGTCTATGTATCACATTCGCAGAAATAATTGAAGGTTTTAAAACATTTATTTGATTTTATCTTTTATAATATTTCAATTTGAATTTTATCCATAACAGGAAGAGTCTGTATAAAAATCTCTATGTAGTAAAATGAGGAATAGTTATTTAATCATTCACTTTGTGAAGATGCCACAAAATTTTATTGAAAGTAGCTGAGTCAACAATGGGAAAAAATTTCTCTACGTAGCTAATTAAATCACAATTGTTTCATCATAAAACGATTTTAACCACATATTTTAATAGTTATTAATTACCGATTTACTCTTCACCAAAGAATTATTGAAAGCCCTTATACCTCTGTGATAAAAGAACGAATATTCACAATTTGTCTAAATTCAACTTTTTAAAACTTTTCAAATTGTCCAAGCTGAGCTTCCTCATATTGTTCTCTTTTCACACTATTCTTCATACTGTCCAAATTATTATTTCCTAAACTATTTGCCTATTTAATTTTCAGAATTCAGATTTTAAACAATGAAACCTTCTTAAATTTTATTGTTTATTATTTTTATTTTTTAACTTT
>NW_012116783.1:5952-8066 GCF_000951035.1 Colobus angolensis palliatus | reverse complement strand
AGGGGATTGGGGGATCCCCACCAGCAACTGTGCATGCATTTGCAGTGACGGTGGTGTTAGCATGGGGGTGGGGCACTAGTGGGTGCAGGACTATATGAACCTTTTGTGTGCATTCATGCTGGTGGCAGTGCCTGCACATGGTTAAGGGTGGGTTTGTGTGTTTTGTGTCTAGTTTTGCACTGGCAGCTCCAGTGCACGGGCAGGGTGCTAGCAGGGCTGGGGTTGGTGAGCTTAGTGCCTGTCAATGCTCTGATGTCAGTGGTGGTGTGGTAGAGGTGGGGGGGATGGAGTACACTCACGCTGCCAGCAGTGGCAAGGCAGGGCGCACGCACACACAGGTGCTGGCAAATTTTATTATTAAAAGCTTTAATTTCCTGCCACTATTCTTTGCCATAAAGTCACTATAATTTTTTTTCTGTTTTTATGACATTTTGATCTACCCCACCTTCCTTGTTGAACTCAAGACACAGTGATAGAAGGGCTTCCTTCCTTTTAGAAGGGGAACTTATTTCCTTTCTGAGGTCTGAGCTAAAACTTGATCTGTCCAACTGAAGAGAAATATGAATGGCATGACACTGCCTTAAGGATATTTTAAACTTCCTTTCTTCCCAAACTTAAGAGCTTTGCAGTATAAACACATAGTGATATAAAATAATAAGTACTGTTAAGCTAAAGTAAAATTTGCATAAAGCTGGAAAGTTTCCATGTTCTACGTAGAGTTAAAACAGCTTTTAATTGAGCATCACCTATCTCAGGGCTTTAATACAATCATTTTTAAAAAGTAAATTTTGGCCAGGCACAGTGGCTGCTGCCTGTAATTGCAGCATTTTGGGAGGATTGCTTGAACTCAGGAGTTTGGGACCAGTCTGGGCTACAGAGCAAGACCCTATCTCTACAAAAATATAAATTAGCCAAACATGGTGTTGTGCACCTATAGTCCCAGCTACTGGGGAGGCTGAGGCAGTACAATCACTTGAGCCTGGAAATTTGAGGCTGCAGTGAGCTATGATTGCACCACTGCATTCCAGCCTGGGCAACAGAGCAAGATCCTGTCTCAAAAAAAAATACATTTATTTAAGGTGTACAGCATAATGTTATGGGACACATATAGATAATGAAATGACTACTATAGTGATACAAAGTAACATGGCCATCATCTCACCTACTTACTCATTTGTGTGTGTGTGTGTGTGTGTGTGTGGCAAGAATAGCTAAAATGTACTCATTTGGCAAAAATCTAAAATATAGTGCCATTTTATTAACTACAGTCTTCATGTTGTGTATTAGATAGCTGGCCTTGTTCATCCTGATATTATACTTCATAAAATATACCTAAGGATAGTAGACTTAATTTTTAACACATATGGTTAAGAAAAAAATAAAATCAATTATAGTTCTTCTGCAATTATAATTGTCCTTGTCCTACATTATTTGGAGTTTCAACAATGTCTAGAGACTGTGTTATCCTATGTATTGTCTAATTGCACCAAGAATATGTTACTGGAAAAGAACTTGGAAGCACCGGAATTTAAAACCATATAGCTGGGAATCTGGAACAGGAGGGATGTAGAGAAAAGGAAGATGTGGAAACAATGCCTGATGGTATCTGTCCTTTCTTTATGTACCGAGGTCTCAGAAACTTTGCTGTCATTAAGTCTCTCATGGTTTTATAATTACTGTTATTCAGCTAAATGTGGTCCATCTACTCAAGTCACCAGTGGACCATTCAGAAAATGGAACCTTTGTTGTTGCCCTTTTGTAGCTACCTGGTGGCCTTTTACCCTGCTTTAAAATGTAATGTATTTTCTGAAGTGTTATCTGGCACCATTTAATACTTCCAGTAGAAATATGCTAATGTACTTACAAGAGTTTAACACTGCAATGAAAACTCCAAGCATGAAATATTCTTTTAGGAAATTTAATTAGTAGGAACTTTTTTTTTTTTTACATACAGAGCTTTTTAAAAGTCATATATTACAAAATAAACTCATTATATCTTACAAATTATAGCTCTATATTTAAATTGAGAATCACCTCTAGTCTGAAATGTAAACAAAATAGTCGTCACATATATATGCAGAAAATCTGGAGCTATTGATATTTAATTGATTTAG
>NW_012116783.1:0-497 GCF_000951035.1 Colobus angolensis palliatus | reverse complement strand
ATGTACCTTTTGACAGATCTAACTATTTATGTCTGTAGAGTTGTTGGGATCTGTGAAAGTGGTAATCAGTGATTTACAAATTATTTTCTACTTTTAGAAAATGACCGACTACACCTTTGTTAGCAATGTTGATTCACAGACTAAAATTTTAATTCTCTGCTCTTTACTATAGTTATATTAATTCATGGGGGTAACATTTGGCATGTTGTGATGATTTATTTATTATTATTATTATTATTTCAAGCTTACTACATGCTGGATCTGTTGTAGAAGCTGGGAAAACAGAAGGAAACGTATCACAGTCCTTGTCCTTAGAGAGAGGCAATAAAAAAGGGCTATAGGTGGCTCAGCAAAATAAAAGGTGAACATTTGTTAATTATTGCCATTTGGAGAAACTATTGTCTAATATGGGGTTTTTGAAGAACAATTATCAGAAGGAAGGGAAAAGTCCAGAAACTACTTGTCTAACCTATTTAAAACTAGATTACTCACATTTG
>NW_012116782.1:13286-15258 GCF_000951035.1 Colobus angolensis palliatus | reverse complement strand
TGCAACGGGTTAATAAACCTGACTTTCTCAGATTCCCTGAATGGGGACAGATAGCATCGCAATCTATGAGAACCCTGCTGGTCTCAAAAAGGCTACGTAACAATCTGTTTAGTATAGTATTTGGGATATGACTATACATGTGTGGCAGGGAAAAACATTTAGCAAATTTATGCCTGAGTTTCAGTTTCTTAATATAGTCATTTGTTAGCTTGAAACTTAATTCTGTCCTTGAATTAAAATTATTAAAATGTGCGAATAGCATTTTAAGAGCCTTAAAGTCTGCTTTTAAAAAAAAATGGGCCAGGCGCGGTGGCTCATGCCTATAATCCCAGCACTCTGGGAGGCCGAGGCGGGCAGATTACCTGAGGTCAAGAGTTTGAGACCAGCCTGACCAACATGGTGAAACCTCGTCTGTACTGAAAGTACAAAAAACTTAGCTAGGTATGGTGGTGGGTGCCTGTAGTCCCAGCTACTCTGGAGGCTGAGGCAGGAGGATGGCATGAGCCCGGAAGGCAGAGCTTGCAGTGAGCCAAGATTGCACCACTGCACTCCAGCCCAGGCGACAGAGCGAGATTCCGTCTCAAAAAAATATCTATATATATGGGACCAGGCATGGTGCCTCACACCTGTAATCCCAGCAGTTTGGGAAGCCAAGGTGGGAGGATTGCTTGAGCCCAGGAATTTGAGACCAGCCTGGGCAACATAGTGAAACCTTTTCCCTAGAAAAAAATTGCTTTTTAATTAGCAAGGCATGGTGGAGCACAGCTATAGTCCCAGCCGCTTGGGAAGCTGAGGTGGAGGATTGCCTGAGAGTGGGAGGTAGAGGCAGCAGTGAGCCATAACTATACCACTGCACTCCAGCCTGCTCAACAGAGCAAGACCCTGTCTCAAAAATATATATATGGAAAATTTGCATTTAGAGAAAAAAAAATTATCAGAGTTTGGTCAGAGAAAACCTTACAGGGCTGAATTCCCAGCCAATTCACACTAATCCTGTAAGACTTGGCTCAAACATTCTCTCTTCTTGAAAGCTGTCCCTAATCCTTCTCTTCTATACTCTGGTGGCACCTGGTGTTATATTTGTGGCATGGCACACGCCAACCACAATATTGGGGTTGTTGGTTTACCTGTTTTCCCTGTTCATCTCAGCTCATTGAGAGCCGGGTCCCATCATTGATATGTACATTGCATCTGGCACACAGGAGGAACCCAACTGATGATGAATAGATGAAACTGTGAATGAAGGGGAGACTGGAAGCAAGAAAACCAGTTGGCAGATGGTTGTAATGGTCCACAAAGGATGAAAATAACCCGGACTTAGTGTTTGACTAGATGAAAAAGTAGATGAGTATGGAACATTATATTTTATTTTATTTTTATTATTTTTTGAGATGGAGTTTTGCTCTTCTTGCCCAGGCTGGAGTGCAATGGCGCAATCTTGGCTCACTGCAACCTCTGCCTACCGGGTTCAAGCAATTCTGCCTCAGCCTCCTGAGTAGCTGGGATTACAGGCATGTGCCACCATGTCTGGCTAATTTTGTATTTTTAGTAGAGACAAGGTTTCTCCATGTTGTTCAGGCTAGTCTCGAACTCCCGACCTCAGGTGATTAGCCCACCTCAGCCTCCCAAAGCGCTGGGACTACAGGCATTAGCCACCACGCCCGGAGATCGGGAGAAATTTTATCACAAATGCAGATGTATGAAAAGAACATCTCACTGGGCTCAGTGGTTCATGCCTGTAATCCCAGCACTTTGGGAGGCCGAGGCAGGCGGATCACCTGAGGTCAGGAGTTCGAGACCAGCCTGGCCAACATGGCAAAACCCCGTCTCTACTAAAAATACAAAAATTAGCTGGGCTTCGTAGCGGGCGCCTGTAAATCCCAGCTACTCGGGAGGCTGAGGCAGGAGAATCGCTTGAACCCAGGAGGCAGAGGTTGCAGTGAGCTAAGATCCCGCCATTATACTCCAGCCA
>NW_012116782.1:7534-8601 GCF_000951035.1 Colobus angolensis palliatus | reverse complement strand
CATGAACCCGGGAGGCGGAGCTTGCAGTGAGCTGAGATTGCACCACTGCACTCCAGCCTGGGCAACAGAGTAAGACTCTGTCTCAAAATATATATATAATATATATATATATGCTGCAACCTCTTGAGAGACCTCAGGTTAGAACTGCCAAACTAAGCAATTCCTCAAATTCCTGACCCACAGAAATCACAAGATAACATATGTTATTTTTTTAGTCCCCTAAATTTTGGGGATAATTTGTTATGCAGAAAAGTATACAAAGGTAAGAGAGCCATTCAAAGGTCAAGGTAAAAGGTTGAAACTTTCATTAATATGGTTTCAGATTCCACACTGCATCTAAACTTAAAGAAAGTAATACATGTTAAGATTTCATGTAGTACCAAAGAAGAATATTAACAATTATCTGGCCAGGTGTGGTGGCTCACACCTGTAATCCCAGCGATTTGAAAAGCCAAGGCAGGTGGATCACCTGAGGTCAGGAGTTCAAGACCAACCTGACCAACATGGTGAAACCCTGTCTCTACTAAAACTACAAAAATTAGCCGGATCTGGTGGTGGGCACCTGTAATTCCAGCTGCTTGGGAGGCTAAGGCAGGAGAATCACTTGAACCAGGGAGGCAGAGGTTGCAGTGAGCCAAGATGATACCACTTACACTCCAGCCTGGGTGACAGAACAAGACTCCATCTCAAAAACAAGTAAATTAATTAATTAATTATTGAATTAAATGGGAGTATTAAAGCAAAAAAAATCAGAACTAGATAATAAAGACTCAAAAAATTTCAAAGAAATTATAGCATACTAATGATGGTCTCTATTCAAAATAATTAAATAACATATCAACTAGAGCCTCGAACTTCTGGGCTCAAGCAATTCTCCTGCCTCAGCCTTCTAAATACCTGGGACTACAGGCACGTGCCATCGCAGCTGGCAAAAGATGGATACATTTTTTTTTTTTTGAGGTGGAGTCTCGCTCTGTTGCCCAGGCTGGAGTTCAGTGGCTGGATCTCGGCTCACTGCAAACTCCGCCTCCCGGGTTTACGCCATTCTCCTGCCTCAGCCTCCCGAG
>NW_012116782.1:0-1019 GCF_000951035.1 Colobus angolensis palliatus | reverse complement strand
AGACACGCCTCGCTCTGTCACCCAAGCTGGAGTGCAGTGGTCCGATCTCGGCTCAGTGCAATTTCCGCCTCCTGGATTCAAGTGATTCTCCTACCTCAAGCAATTCCCTCTTGCCTTGACTTCCTGAAGTGCTGGGATTACAGGTGTGAGCCATCATGCCCAGTGTATGCTTGTTTATTTTTATAACCATTTTATTTTTTAAATTTTCTTACAGAGACAGGGTTTCACTATGTTGGTCAGGCTGGTTCTGAACCCCTGACCTCAAGTGATCCACCCACCTCAACCTCCCAAAGTTCTGGGATTACAGGCATGAGCCACCGTGCCTGGCCATCCTATTAAATTTATAACAAACTAGCTTGAATCAATAACAACTGAACTTAGGCTACGTGCAGTGGCTCATGCCTGTAATACCAGCACTTTGGGAGGCCAAGGCGGATGGATCACCTGAAGTCAGGAATTCAAGACCAGCCGCCTGACCAACATGGAGAAACCCCGTCTCTACTGAAAATGCAAAACCATCTGGGGTGGTGGTGCATGCCTGTAATCCCAGCTACTCGGGAGGCTGAGTCAGGAGAATCGCTTGAACCCGGGAGGGGAGGTTGTGGCAAGCCAAGATTGCACTCCAGCCTGGGCAACAAGAGTGCAACTCTGTCTCAAAAAAAAAAAAAAAAAAAATCAACTGAGGTTAAATAGCATATAAAACCCTGTTCCTATATAGCTATCTCCCTCTCCTTTATGTTGTGATGATCACAAATTATAACTTTATACACTGTGATTTGCTGCCTCACTTTTTTTTTTTTCTGAGATGGAGTCTTGCTCTGTTGCCCAGACTGGAGTGTAGTGGTGTGATCTCAGCTCACTGCAAGCTCCACTTCCCAGGTTCAAGTGATTCTCCTCCCTCAGCCTCCCTGAGTAGCTGGGATTACAGGCACCTGCCACCACGCCCAACTAATTTTTTTTTTTTTTGAGATGGAGTCTTGCTCTGTTGCCCAGGCTAGAGTGTAGTGGTTCGATCTCGG
>NW_012116781.1:3676-4749 GCF_000951035.1 Colobus angolensis palliatus | reverse complement strand
AAAAACTAAGACACAAACACATACCTTAGCCAAGGCCTACCCAGGGTCAGGATCATCAATATCACTGTCTTCCACCTCCACATCTTGTCCCACTGGAAAGTCTTCAGAGGCAATAATATGCATGGATCTGTCATTTCCTATACTAAAAATGCCTTCTGGAATATCTCCTAAAGAACTTGCCTTAGGCTGTTTTGCAGTTAGCACTTTTTTTTTTTAATAGTAAGAGTACACTCTAAAATAATAATAAAAAGTATAGTATAGTAAATACAGCAGTAACGTGGTCATTTATTATCATTATCGAGTAGTATGTACTGAACATAATTGTACATTCTATATTTTTGTATGACTAGCAGTGCAGTAGGTTTGTTTATACCAGCATCACCAGAAACACAAGCACTGTAACATTATGATGGCTACAGTGTTACCAGGCAATAGGAATTTTTCAGCTCCTTTATCATCTTTTTTATTTTTATCTATCTATCTATCTATCTATCTATCTATCTATCTATCTATCTATCTATCTATCTATTTTTTAGACGGAGTCTCCTTCTGTCACCCAGGCTGGAGTGAAGTGGCGTGATCTCTGCTCACTGCAACCTCCACCTCCCAGGTTCAAGTGATTCTCCTGCCTAAGCCTCTGGAGTAGCTGGGATTACAGGCATGCACCACCATGCCTGGCTAATTTTGTATTTTTACTAGAGACAGGGTTTTACCATGTTGGCCAGGATGTTCTCAAACGCCTGACCTCAGGTGATCCACTCACCTAAGCCTCTGGAGTAGCTGGGATTACAGGCATGCACCACCATGCCTGGCTAATTTTGTATTTTTACTAGAGACAGGGTTTCACCATGTTGGCCAGGATGTTCTCAAACGCCTGACCTCAGGTGATCCACTCACCTAGGCCTCCCAAAGTGCTGGGATTACAGGCATGAGCCACTGCACCTGGCCCCATTTCCTTATTATTACTCTGTTTTAAGAAAAACAGGTAATATAAGAGCCAATATATTTTTATATTAAAAAAAATTAAGCCAGGCGCAGTGGCTCACGCCTGTAATCCCAGCACTTTGGGAGGT
>NW_012116781.1:0-1436 GCF_000951035.1 Colobus angolensis palliatus | reverse complement strand
AAAACATCTCAACTGAGACCATTTCTGATTTAAGTGCCTAATATCTACATATCGATAGTAGCTACTGTATTTTTTTTTTTTTTTTCGAGATAGAGTCTTGCTCCGTTGCCCAGGCTGGAGTACAGTGGCCACAATCTCTGCTCACTGCAACCTCCGTTTCCTGGGTTCAAGCGATTCTCCTGACTCAGCCTCCTAAGTAGCTGGGATTACAGGCACGTGACACCACGCCCATCTAATATTTGTATTCTTAGTAGAGATGGGTTTCACCATGTTGGCCAGGCTGGTCTCAAACCCTTGACTTCAGGTGATCCACTAACCTAGGCCTCCCAAAGTGCTGGGATTACAGGCTTGAGCCACCGCGCCCGGCAGCTACTGTATTTTATAGAGAAAGTCCATGAATTGCAGGTAGAATATTTTTTTTCCTCTGTCATCTTAGGTCCAGCGCTGGATCTCTGCAAAGTAAATTGACAAAAGACAGATTAATACACAAATACAACAATTTAATTGTATGCCTGCACAGGAGTTCACAAAACATGTGATTCATGGATGTGGTGGCTGGGTGCGGTGGCTCAGGCCTGTAATTCCAGCTCTTTGGGAGGTCGGGGTGGGTGGATCGCCTGAGGTCAGGAGTTTGAGACCAGCCTGACCAGCAAAGTGAAACCCCATCTCTACTAAAAATATTTTTTAAAAAATTAGCCAAGTGCGGTGGCATGTGCTTAGAATCCCAGCTACTCAGGAAGCTGAGGCAGGAGAATCGCTTGAACCCAGGAGGCAGAGGTTGCAGTGAGCTGAGATCGCGCCATTGCACTCCAGCCTGGGCAACAGAGTTAGATGCCATCTCAAAAAAAAAAAAAAAGTTATCTTAGAATTTTAGTATTTACTTTTTCATTTATTTTTGAGACAGGGTGTCACTCTGTTGCCCAGTCTGGAGTAGAATGGTGTGATCATGGCTTACCACAACCTTGAATTACTGGGCTGCAGTGATCCTCCTGCCTCAGCCTCCAGAGTAATTAGGACTACAGGTGTGCACCACCACACCCAGCTAATACATTTTTTTTTTTAGAGATGGGGTCTTGCTATGTTGTCCAGGCCCAGTCTTGAACTCTTGGCCTCAAGTGATCCTCCTGCCTCGGCCTCCCACTGAGATTATAGATGTAAGCACCCAGCCAGAATCAGTTTAAAGAAAAATATATATATATCTTCTTGGGTCCAAATATTGGTTTATTTTATTTTATTACAACATAAAATATATACAAACATAAAATTTATTTATTTATTTTTTTGAGACAGAGTCTCACTCTGTTGCCCAGGCTGGAGTGCAGTGGTACAATCTCAGTTTACTGCCACCTTTGCCTCCCAAGTTCAAGTGATTCTCCTGCCTCAGCCTCCCAAGTAGCTGGGATTATAGGTGGGTGCCACCATGCCCGGCTAATTTT
>NW_012116780.1:2155-3496 GCF_000951035.1 Colobus angolensis palliatus | reverse complement strand
CATCTTTACTTCTAGACTTTCAATCACTGCCTGCAAATATAATTCTGCTACTATGTCAAATCCACTTTAATCTAATATCAGGTGCCATCTCCACAATCTCATTGCTCAGCTTAGGTAGTTTCTTAGGTCTCGATTTGTTATTTTGATTGCCTTTTTATGTCTTGATTTGAAGTTTCTTTATTTCTTCCTTTTTTGAACCAGTGCCCAAAAACAAAACTATCAAAAAAGACCTATTCACAGAAAAGCTATTTAAGTAATCACGACATTTCAGATTTTTTTTTAAATGAAGATACCTTGTGCTAGTATATCTATCTTCCACGTTTGTAGATGGCCACCTTCCACTGTTCTCTCACAGGAAAAAGAGAGGCAGAATGAGAGAGTGCATGCTCTTTCTCTTGTTAAAAGACCACAGTTCTATGTTAGCACCATCCAACCCTTTTGAACTTATTCAACCTTAATTCCCTCCTAAAAATCCTATCTCTAGATACAATCATATTGGTGGTTAGGTTTAACTATAATAATTTCGAGGAAGACCCAGTTTAGTTCATAAAGGGGAAAAAAGCCATATAAAGGTTACATTTCTGTATCTCATTAAAGCTAAGTGAGTAAAAATGTCAAACAGATTCTGATAAGATGTAATTATAAGCCTTGGAGAAAACAATAGGAAAATAAACAAAAAATGCATAGAAAATTATTACAGAAATTATAATATTGCATGGAAAATATTTACTTAATGCCAAAGAAATCAAGGAAGTTAGAAAAAATTTAAAAAGACTACATGAGACACACAGAAAGCAAAAAGTAAAATGGGAGCTATAAATTTAACTCTATTGAGAATTCATTAAATATGAAATAATTAAATAATCAAATCCAATGGCAGAGATTGTAAGATTGGATATAAAAACAACATATAACTAACTAGTGTCTACAAGACATTCCTTTTTAAATCAAAGAGACAAACAGAATAAAAGTAATTAAATAAAAACATAAACTATAAGCAAGTAAGAGTAGCTATATTAAAATCTGACAAAATAGTAATAAGTTACTACTAAAGAGAAAAGAGACAGTTTATAATTAAAAGTGTCAATTCAACCTGAAGACATTAAAAACTATACATATTAATGTACCTAGCAAAAGAACATAAAACTTCCAAAAGCAAACACAGAGAATAAAGAAATAGAGATAACAAAAATAACAAGTAAAGGGAGCTAAGCTATGAGGATGCAAAGACTTAAGAATAATACAGGCAAGATGGCCGAATAGGAACAGCTCCAGTCTCCAACTCCCAGTGCGAAGGACACAGAAGACCGGTGATTTCTGCATTTTCAACTGAGGTACTGG
>NW_012116780.1:0-308 GCF_000951035.1 Colobus angolensis palliatus | reverse complement strand
CCGGTACCAGCCATTGCAAAAACATGCCAAAATGTAAAGACCATCGAGGCTAGGAAGAAACTGCATCAACTAATGAGCAAAATAACCACTTACTACCATAATGGCAGGATCAAGTTCACACATAACAATATTAACCTTAAGTGTAAATGGACTAAATGCTCCAATTAAAACACAGACTGGCAAACTGGATAAAGAGTCAAGACCCATCAGTGTGCTGTATTCAGGAAAGCCATCTCACATGCAGACATACATAGGCTCAAAATAAAGGGATGGAGGAAGATCTACCAAGCAAATGGAGAACAAAAAAA
>NW_012116779.1:12203-12541 GCF_000951035.1 Colobus angolensis palliatus | reverse complement strand
CACTACAGAGAATAGTGGGGACTATCTATGCTATGTCTATAACCCAGTCACTAATGGCAAAAACTTCGCAACCAAGAAAATCACAGTCCCTGATAAGTGGATCGCTGGGGCATTGGCAATATGCTTTCAGGTGAAGCCTATCTGGCTTTCCAAGAAAGATCCAGGAAAACATTTTTATTCTCAGCCTGTGTCCCACACACAAAAGTAAATCCCAGATTTTTCTCCTGAACCCTCCCAATTCGTATCTACAGATTCTCTTCCCCTTGTTTTCTGGATTTCTGGTGGATGACCTTGGGCCCAGCCTGAGAAATGTAGGGAAAAGGCTTTATCAGTCCCAA
>NW_012116779.1:6634-7128 GCF_000951035.1 Colobus angolensis palliatus | reverse complement strand
AGATGCTGAAATCAGAAAGTGTGAGTCCTCCAGCTTCCTTTTTCCTTTTCAATATTTGAAGTTTTTAATTCCATCCTGGACATGCGGTACTCAGATATTTTGGAAGGTTTTGGGATGTGAGAAGGCTGATTGCCATTTTCTTTGACTTTAGAACTTTTCACCTTTTCATAGTTGCATCTTTCTCCCGGTGTCTCAGTTGTGGCAGCCATGAATGGCCTCCATGGCAAGGACTTGACTGACAGAGGGCCAGGTCAGGGCATTTCAAATTCACCTTATATAGGATAAGTCTATCGTGTATATACTTATCATTTATATATGACAAAATTGGCATTTATATTACATATGTGAATTTTATATATAAATGGCCTAGTGTCTGTGTGTTACCTTTTTCATATATATGGAAATATGTATATATTTTAAATTGGTATGTATTATATATTTTTAGATTATTATATATTGTATATAAATAAGTATATATAGAGAAATATGTATAT
>NW_012116779.1:0-1209 GCF_000951035.1 Colobus angolensis palliatus | reverse complement strand
TGAAAAGATACTCAACGTCATTAGTCACTAGGAAAATGCAAAGTCAAAGCTGCAATGAGACACCACATTATACCCACAAAAAAGGCTACCATTCTTTTGAAGTGTTAAATAACAAGTAGTAGCATTATGTAGAATTTGGAATCCTCATACATTGTTGGTAAGAATATGAAAAGGTACAGCCACTAGGAGAAACAGTTGTGCTGTTCCTCAAGAAGGTAATCATAGAATTCTCATATGAAACAGCATCCATTCCTAGGTATATACCCAAAGAATTGAATCCAGGGACTCAAACAGGTACACGCATGGGAATGTTGATTGCAGCATTACTCACAAAAATAAAATGTGAAAACAATCCAAGTGTTTTACAACACATGAATAAACAAATAAACACATACAATGGAATGTTAATCTGCCATAAAGAGTAATGAAGCTCTGACATGCGCTGGAACATGCATGGACTTTGGAAACATTATGCTAAGTGAAATATGTCAGAAACAAAATAACATATATGTATAATTCCATTTAAATGAAACATCAAGAAAAGGCAAATTCATAGAGACAGAGTAGAGATGATCAAGGTCTAGGGTGGAAAATACAGGGAGTTATTATTGTTTAAAAGATACAAAATTTCAGTTTAAAATGATAAAAATTTTCTAGGAAAAATAGTGGTGATGGTAACTGAACATTGTGCATGTGGTTAATTCCACTTGATTGCACATTTTAAAGTGGTTAAAATAGCACATTATTCACAGAACTGTGAAAAATAGATTTCTATTATTTAATTCATCCAGGCTAAGGTGTTTGCTATGGCAGCTGGAGCCCATGAATATATCATCTGACCCAGTGTTTTCAATGAAACGCATCAGTTTTTCAATCAAGTTAGCTGGAAGCTCCTGTCTCCAGCAAAACCAGAGGTCCCAAAACAAGAGGTCCAGCAGGGGCTCAACCAGCACAGGTCCTGTAGGGCAGCCTCGATCTCAGGCCCTGGATGGCGTGTGAGGCTATAGTGATACAACCACAGCATGAAAGTGTAAGTGTTTTTACTACTTACAGACAATGGAGAGCACTCGGCACACCTGGGAACCACAGATACAGAGGTCAGTGAGCTCAGGAAGGGAGGCGAGGAGAGACTGGTAAGCTGATGGCTTTATTAAGTTCAGGTGTTATCTGACAGGTTTCCAGCAGGGAGCTTTAATGGACAGCAAGCAG
>NW_012116778.1:12009-13775 GCF_000951035.1 Colobus angolensis palliatus | reverse complement strand
GTAGAGGTGTTTATAGTATTCTCTGATGGTAGTTTGTATTTCTGTGGGGTCGGTGGTGATTCACCATGTTGGCCAGGCTGGTCTTGAACTCCTGACCTCAGGTGATCTGCCCACCTGGGCCTCCCAAAGTGCTGAGATTACAGGCGTAAGCCACCATGCCCAGCCTTCTTCTAGAATATTTTCTCCCTACTGAGTGTGGGACTATTTGGTGATCTCCAATCTAGTTCATGTTCTTCTTATGTTACTTTCTAAGTTCAGTGTGATCCAGACATAGTTGATATTTATAGAAGGGTTTCTTGAAGCATTCTTAGCCAAAGGAAGCATTTAAAAAATATGTCTTCACCTTGATATTTGATTAGAATTATTACATTTAAATTTTGTTTAAGGACCATATGTTTCAATTACCAATGATTTTCATTTATAAATTTTTTCTGGAGTCTTTAATCCACTGTGCCTTATTCATTATTGTGAGGTTGAGTATATTTTTAATTTTTATGCTCTGTGTTTTTTCACCCTTTAAACCTGGCTCCTATTCAGAGCTTTGAGCACTTGGAATCCTGAAGTGTTACAAATGAAAACTGTTACTCTTCTCTAATAACACACTCTGCCTGCTGCAAGCGTTTGAGTAGGACTTCCTTTCTTAACAACTAGTTTGGGCAGCCACCTGTCTCATGAATATAGAATTTGAGAATTTATGTGCTGAATTTTTTTTAAGACAATCAATAAGACCTTCAAATAGAACTAGTATATCAGATGCCTGTGTATTTTATCTCAGATCTGTTCTTATCTTAGGATTTGGTTCAGGTAATAAGTATTGTGGTTGGAAAGTAACCTTTGGATCTAGGCTTATGCCAACTTTAACACAGATGACGTATTCCTTCAAAAGTATAAGCACTATATGTATACTCAGACGTATCTGTCATGTCACCCAGTAGGCAATTTCATTTAGTGAATTATCTTCCCTATGTCATCGTAGTCACCAAGTTTGAATGAAATTGTTTACTTGCTCTTTGTCTCATCAGTCCCATGTTTATGCTACAGACAAATGTTCCTATCTTAAATCTTTCTTTAGAAGAAAATTATGCTCTTATGTGGAACACTAACACCGTAGAGTTTGTTTTCCCTTCCACTCTGGAAACTGCTATAAAACTTTTTTTAGTTCCTAAGTAAAAAACCATTATTTTTCTAACTGTAGTTACCCTCTTGAGATATTTCATCTGGATATGTAACAGAAACCTTTATTGCTTTTGTTGGCGTCAAAATACAGTATAAAGAACTTTCTCTTTTTTTTTGAGACAGAGTATCACTCTGTCACCCAGGCTGGAGTGCAGTGGCATGATCTCGGCTCACTGCAATCTCTTCACATGCCACCATGCTCTGCTAATTTTTGTATTTTTTGGTAGAGATGGGTTTTCATCATGTTGGCCAGGCTGGTCTCAAACTCTTGACCTCAAGTGACCTGCCTGCCTTGGCCTTCCAAGGTGCTGAAGAGCTTTTTTATTGAAATGATACATATTTTTGCATGATTCTTTCTTCTAAAAAACTTTTTTTTCTGACTATAAAAGTTAAATGTGGTCACTTTTTACAAACTTAAATAGTATATATAGTAAGTACTCAGTCTTTATGCTACATATTGTCAAGTAATTCCCATAATAGTTATGCTGATTTACACCGCATCAGCAGTACGTGAGAGTTCTTGTCTCTTTGTGCCCTCAATGGCATTGTTATCATTAAAAACAGGTATTACACATTTTTTTTTTTTTTTT
>NW_012116778.1:6734-7089 GCF_000951035.1 Colobus angolensis palliatus | reverse complement strand
TGTTTCACCATGTTGGCCAGGCTGGTCTTGAACTCCTGATCTCAAGTGATCCACCCTCCTCAGCCTCCTAAAGTGCTGGAATTACAGGTGTGAGCCACCATGCCTGGCCTGAACATTTTTTATTATGAAATATAACAGAAAAATACACAAAACATGACTGTATAATGTGAGGATTAATTACAAAAGGCAAATATCTATGTAACCACCAGTTAGACCTAGAAATATATCATTGCCAACACCTGGAAGAAGCCTGCTGCATCTCACTTTTAGATCATAACCTATACCATTGCTCAGAATAACCACTGTTCTGACGTGTGATAATCATATCCCTATTTTTTTTTTTTGTTTTTTTTTT
>NW_012116778.1:0-1189 GCF_000951035.1 Colobus angolensis palliatus | reverse complement strand
CCTGTAGTCCCAGCTACTTGGGAGGCTGAGGCAGGAGAATGGGGTAAACCCGGAAGGTGGAGCTTGCAGTGAGCTGAGATCTGGCCACTGCACTCCAGCCTGGGCGACAGAGCGAGACTCTGTCTCAAAAAAAAAAAAAAAAAACAACTGTTACATAATAGATAGTTTCTAGGGCAAGGGAATGATCCCCCTGCCCTAACTTAACTTGGCATTACATTTTCTGCTTTTGTGATTTTTTTGCTGTCTGGAAAAGTTACATCCAAAGTGAGAATTATTCCATATTTTAACCTTTGAGCTGGCTGCTAAGGTCTCCTTGGGGACAAGGACAGTTTGTAGTTATTTATAACCTGAAAGAAGAGCAGTAAGCCTGTAAACTGCCAGCACACATGGAGGCTTGGGAGTCGGAGCATTCTGTTGTTATCCTATTGGGTTTAGTGACTTGAGAGTCATGTACCTTATTCATCTTCAGCTTGACTTCTAGATGAGCCTTACTGGCTAGGCATTTCTATAAAATTATAACACAGATTGAGGAGAGGAAGGAGAAATAGGCTTTTTATGTACAAGTGCATATCTAATTCTCACAATCATTTTAGAATCTATACTTACCTAAGAAATACCTGTAAACTGGGAAAATCTTACAAGTACTGACTTGAACACATAATACTATGCTTGTTTCTAGGTTTTCCTTATATACAACAGTTACAAAGCAGTTCAGCTCTTAATTAGAGAAATATTTGGCTATGACAGAAATGTGTTCTACATCTTAGCCTGATATGGAAAAAATTTAGTTATATGCCTAGTCATGTTTTTACATAGGTACATATTTACACTGATCTGTATTTAATAAATGTTAGTTATCTTTTCTCCGTACATCCAGAATCAAACCCAGTGTCAGATACAAAAACAATATAACAAATAAAAGTAGATGCTAAGGATTTCCCTCAATCAATATATTAGAATTTTATTGTAATATGTAGTATTTAACTTGAGGCAAGGCGCAGTGGCTCACGCCTGTAATTTCAGCACTTTGGGAGGCTGAGGTGGGTGTGTCACCTGAGGTGAGGAGTTCGAGACCAGCCTGACCAACACGGTGAAACCTCGTCTCTACCGAAAATACAAAAATTACCTGGGCATGGTGGCGGGTGCCTGTAATCCCAGCTACTTGGGAGGCTGAGGCAGGAGAATCGCT
>NW_012116777.1:1924048-1925457 GCF_000951035.1 Colobus angolensis palliatus | reverse complement strand
CTTCTTTGTTGCTTTTATCTGAGGATATTTCCTTTTTCACCCTAGGCTTCAATGCTTTCTGAAATATCTTTTGGTAGATATTACACAAACAGTGTATCCATACTGCTCAGAGAAACGGAGTTACAAATCTCTGAGTGGAATGCACACATCATAAAGCAGTTTCTGGTAAAGTTTCTCTCCAGTTTTTATCTGACGATATTTCCTTTTTCAGCATAGGTCTCCATGCACTGCTGAATATCCCCTTTCATATTCCACAAAAATAGTGCTGCCAAACTGCTAAATGAAAAGTAAGGTTTAACTCTGTGAGAGGACTTCATGCAACACAAAACTGTTTCTTAGAAAGTTTCTTTCAACTTTTCTTTGAGGATATTTCCTTTTTCACTATAGGCCTCAGTGCAATCCCGAATATCTCTTTGCAGATTTCACAAACAGTGCAGTACCAAATTGCGCAGTGGTAAGTTATTTTTAACTCTGTGAGAGGATTTCTCACAACACAAAACATTTTCTCAGAAAGCTTCTTTATAGTTTTTGAGGATATTTCCTTTTTCACCATAGGCTTCAATCCTCTCCCCAATATCCCTTCCCAGATTCCAAAAAAAAAGAGTGATTTCACATTGCCTAATCGAAAGAAAGGTTTAATTCTATGAGATGAATGCACACATCACAAAGCAGTTTCTCAGAAAGCTTCTTTCTAGTTTTCATCTGAAGATATTTCCTTCATCACCATACGCTTCAATGTGCCCCTGAATGTCCTTTTGCGGATTCATCAAAGACAGAATTTCCAAACTGTGCATTGTAGAGAAAGGTTGAACTCTGTGAGATGAATGCACATATCACAGAGCAGTTTCTCGGAAAGCTTCTTTCTTGTTCTTATCTGAGAATATTTCCTTTTTCACCATAGTCTTCAATGATCTCCGAAATATCCATTGGTAGATTTTACACAAACTGTGTTTCCACACTGTTCAATGAAGAGAGGTATAACTCTGTGAGTGGAATGCACACATCACAAAGCAGTTTCTCATAAAGCTTCTCTCCAATGTTTCTATTAAGATATTTCCTTTTTCACCATAGTCCTCAATGTGTTCAGGAATATCCCTTTGCAGATCATGCATAAACATGGTTACCAAACTGCTTAATGAAAAGAAAGGTTTAAATCTGTGAGAGGAATTCATAAAACACAAAGCACCTTCTCAGGAAGCTTCTTTCTAGTTTTTATCTGAGGATATTTCCTTTTTCACTATGGGCTTCAATGCTGACCCAAATACACCTTCTCAGATTCCACAGAAACAGTGATTTCAAGCTGCTCAATTGAAAGAAAGATTTAACTCTTTGAGATGAATGTGCACATCACAAAGCAGTTTCTCAGAAAGCTTCTTTATATTTGCCCTATGAAGATATTTCTTTGTTAA
>NW_012116777.1:1918845-1920238 GCF_000951035.1 Colobus angolensis palliatus | reverse complement strand
CACATCACAAAGCAGTTTCTCATAAAGCTACTCTGCAGTTTTTATCTGAAGACATTTCTTTTTTCACCATAGGTCCCAATGTCCTACCGATTATCCCCTTTCAGATTACACAAAAACAGTGTTACCAAACTGCTCAATGAAAAGTAATGTCTAACTGTGTGAGAGGTTTTCACACAATACAAAACAGTTTCTCAGAAAGCTTTTTTCTAGTTTTTATTTGAGGATATTTCCTTTTTCAACATAGGCTTCAATCCTCTCTTATATATCCCTTCTCAGATTCTGCAAAATGCATGAATTTAAACTGCCCAATCAAAGGAAAGGTTTAACTCTATGAGATAAATGAACACATCAAAAACAAGTTTCTCAGAAAGCTTCTTTCTAGATTTCATCTGTGGATATTTTGTTGTTGCTCACAATAGGCCTCAATGTACTACAGAATGTTCTTCCACAGTTGCATGAAAGACAGAGTTTCCAAAGTGCTCTCTATAGAGAAATGTTTAACTCTGTGTGATGAATACACAAATCACAAATAAGTTTCTCAGAAAGCTTCTTTCTAGTTTTTTTCTGAGTATATTTCCTTTTATACCATAGGCTTCAATCTGCTCTGGAACATACCTTGGTATATTTCTGACAAACAGTGTTTCCACACTGCTCAATAAAAAGTGAGATATAAATCTGTGAGTTTAATGCACATGTCACAAAGTAGTTTCTCAGAAAGTTTCTCTCCAGTTTTTATCTGAAGATACTTAATTTTTCACTATAACCCTCAATCCTCTCCCGAATATCCCCTTGCAGATTCCACAAAAACATATTTCCTAAACTGCTCAATGAAAAGTAAGGTTTAACTCTGTGAGATGATTTCACACAACACAAAGCAGTTTCTCTGCAAGCTTCTTTCCAGTTTTTCTTTCGGGATATTTCCTTTTTCACCATAGGGTTCCATACTCTCCCAAATATTCCCTCTCAGGTTCTCCAAAAAGAGTGATTTCAAACTGCTCAATGAAATGAAAAGTTTAGCACTATGAGATGAATGATCACATCACAAGGCAGTTTCTCAGAAAGCATCTTTTTAGTTTTCATCTGAAGATATCTCCTTGCTCACCCAGAGCCTCAATGCGACCCAGAATGTCCTTAACGGATTCATCAAAGACAGAATTTTCAAACTATGCAACATATTGAAAAGTTTAACTCTGTGAGATGAATGCACACATCACAAAGACATTTCTCGAAAAGTTTCTAATTTTTATTTGAGGATATTTCCTTTCTCAGCATAGGCTTCAATGTGCTACGAAATATCCCTTGGTAGATTTCAGTCAAACAGTGTTTGTACACTGCTCAATGAAAAGTGAAGTACAACTCTGTGAGTGGAATGCACACATCACAAAGTAGTTTC
>NW_012116777.1:1915555-1917064 GCF_000951035.1 Colobus angolensis palliatus | reverse complement strand
GCTCAGAAATGTCGCTTGGTAGATTTCAGACAAACAGTATTTACACAATGTACAATGAAACGTGAGGTATAACTCTGTGAGTGTAATGCACGTATCACAAGGTCAGTTTCTATGAAAGCTTCTCTCCAGTTTTCATCTGAAGATATTTCCTTTTTCACCATAATCCTCAAAGAAATCCTGAATGTTCCATTGCAGATTCCACAAAAACAGTGTTATTAAACTGCTCAATGAAAAGTAAGGTTCAGCTCTGTGAGAGGATTTCACACAACACAAATCAGTTTCTCAGAAAGTTTCTTTCGAGTTTTTATTTGAGGATATTTCCTTTTTCACCATAGGCTTCCATGCTGTCCAAAATATCCCTTCTCAGATTCCACGGAGAAAGTGATTTCAAACTGCTTCATCAAAATAGCATTTTAACTCTACGAGATGAATCCACACATCACAAAGCAGTTTGTCAGAAATCTTTCTAGTTTTCATCTGCAGATATTTCCTTGCTCACCATAGGCCTCAATCCATCCCCGAATGTCCTTTTGTGGATTTGTCAAAGAGGGAGTTTCCAAAATGCACAATGTATAGAAATGTTGAACTCTGTTATATGAATGCACATATCAACAGCATTTTCTTGCAAACTTCTTTGTAGTTTTTATCTGAGGATATTTCCTTCATCACAATAGGCTTCAATGTGCTTTGAAATATCCCTTAATAGATTTTACACAGTGTTTCCACAATGCTAAATGAAAAGAGAGGTATAATTCTATGAGTGGAATGCACACATAACAAAGCAGTTTTTCAGAAAATTTCTCTCCATTTATTATCTGAACGTATTTCCACTTTCAACATAGGCATCAATGTGCTCCTGAATATCGCCTTGCAGATTTCACAAAAAGTGTTACCAAACTGCTCAATGAAAAAAAGCTTTGTCTCTGTGAGAGGATGCCACATAACACAAAGCAGTTTCTTGGAAAGCTTCTTACTAGTTTTTATTTGAATATATTTCCCTTTCCACCATAGACTGCCATGCTCTCCCAAATATCCCTTCTCAGATTCCACAAAAAGAGTGATTTCAAACAGATCAATCAAAAGAAAGGTTAAACTCTATTAGATTAATGTATATATCCCAAAGCAGTTTCTTAGAAAGCTTCTTTGACTTTCCTTATTAACCATAAGCTTCTACTCACCCCCAAGTGTCAGTTCGCAGATTCATCAAAGACAGGGTTTACAAACTGCACACTGTAAGAAATACTTGTCTCTGTGAGATGAATGCACATATCACAAAGCAGTTTCTCAGAAACATTCTTTCTAGTTTTTATCTGATGATATTTCCTTTTTCACTATTGGTTCCAATGCGATCCCAAATATCCCTTCTCAGATAACACAAAAACATTGATTGCAGGCTTCTCAATGACAAGTAAGTTTGACTCTATGGGATGAATGAACACATCACAAAGCAGTTTCTCAGAAAGCTTCCTTCTAGTTTTAGTCTGCAGATAATTCCTTGCTCACCATCAG
>NW_012116777.1:1915188-1915505 GCF_000951035.1 Colobus angolensis palliatus | reverse complement strand
GTTACCAATGAGTTTCTTCACAGAATTGGAGAAAACTGCTTTAAAGTTCATATGGAAACAAAAAAGAGCCACATTGCCAAGACAATCCTAAATCAAAAGAACAAAGCTGGAGGCATCACGCTACCTGACATCAAACTATACTACAAGGCTACAGTAACCAAAACAGGATGGTACTGGTACCAAAACAGAGATATATAAACCAATGGAACAGAACAGAGTCCTCAGAAATAATACCACACATCTACAGCCATCTGATCTTTGACAAACCAACAAGAAATGGGGAAAGGATTCCCGATTTAATAAATGGTTTTGGGAGA
>NW_012116777.1:1855830-1914148 GCF_000951035.1 Colobus angolensis palliatus | reverse complement strand
GGACATGGATGCAGCTGGAAACCATCATTCTTAGCAAACTATCACAAGAACAGAAAACCAAACACCGCAAGTTCTCACTCATAGGTGGGAACTGATAAATGACATCACTTGGACTCGGGAAGGGGATCATCACACATCGGGGCCTATCATGGGGAGGGAGGAGGGGGAACGGATTGCAATGGGAGTTATACCTGATATAAATGACGAATTGATGGGTGCTGACCACTTGATGGGTGCAGCACACCAACATGGCACAAGTATACATATGTAACAAACCTGCACATTATGCACATGTACCCTAGAACTTAAAGTATAATAAAAAAAAATTTAAAAAAGGAAATGTTTAACTCTGTAAGATGAATGCACAAATCATAAAGAATTTTCTCGGAAAGCTTCCTTCTACTTTTTTTCTGAGGATATTTCCTTTTTCACCACCGGCTTCAATGCACTCTGAAATGTCCCTTGGTAGACTTCAGAAAAGCCACGTTTCCACACTGCTCATAGAAAGCTCTGGTATAACACTTTGAGGGGAATGCACACATAAAAACGCAGTTTCTCTGAAAGCTTCTCTCCAGTACTTATCTCAAGATATTTCCTATTACACCGTATGCCTCAACATGCCCCCTAATATCCCTTGAAAATTCCATAAAAACTGTGTTACCAAACTGCTCAGTGAAGAGTAAGGTGTAACTCAGTGAGAGGATATCTTACAACACAAAACAGCTTCTTGGAAAGCTTCTTTCTAGTTTTTATTTGAGGATATACCCTTTTTCACTGTAGGCTTCAATGCTCTCCCAAATATAACTTCTCGGATTCCACAAAAACAATGATTTCAAACTGCTCTAAGAAAGGAAATGTTTAACTCTATGAGATGACTGCACACACCACAAAGCAGTTTCTCAGAAAGCTTCTTTCTAGTTTTCATTGGAAGATATTTCCTTGTTCACCATAGGCTTTAATGCACAGTCAGCTGTCCTTTCATAGATATCACAAAGACAGAGTCTACAAACTGCACAATGTAAAGAACGGTTTAACTCTGTGAGGTGAATGCACATATCACAAAGCAGTTTCTTGGAAAGCTTCTTTCTTGTTTTTATTTGAGCATATTTCCGTTTTCACTGTAGTCTTCAATGCGTTCAGAAATATCCCTTGGTAGATTTCACACAATAGTGTTTCCACATTGCTCAATGAAAAGAGAGGTATATCTCTGGGAGTGGAATGCACACATAACAAAGTATTTTCTTATAAAGTTTCTCTCCAGTTTTTATCTAAAGACACTTCCTTTTTCACCAAAGGCCTCAATGTGCTCATGAATATCCCTTTGCAGATGATACAAAAACAGTGTTACCAAACTACTCAATGAAAAGAAAGGTTTAGCTCAGTGAGAGGAATTCACACAATACAAAATACTTTCACAGAAAGCTTCTTTCTAGTTCTTATCTGAAGATATTTCCTTTTTCACTGTAGACTTCAATGCTCTCCCAAATATAACTTCTCAGATTCCAACAAAACAGTGATTTACAACTGCTCAATCGACAGAAAGTTTTAACCCTATGAGATGAATGTACACATCAGAAAGCAATTTCTCAGAAAGTTTCTTTATAATTTTCCCCTTAGGATATTTCCTTGTTCACTATAGACCTCAATTCGATCCCAAGTGTCCCTTCGCCGATTCATCAAAGAGAGAGTCTACAAACTATGCAATGTAAAGGTGAGATGAATGCACCTATCACGAAGCAGTTTCTCAGAAAGCTCCTTTCTACTTTTTACCTGAGGATATTTCTTTTTCACTATAGGCTTCAATGCGGTCCCACATATTCCTTCTCAGATGACACAAAAACATTGATTTCAGACTGCTCAATGAAAGCAAATTTTCAACTCTATGTGATGAATGAACACATCACAATGCAGTTTCTCAGAAAGCTTCTTTCTAGCTTTAGTCTACGATATTTTCTTTTCACCATAGAATTTAATGCGCTCCAAAATATCCCTTCTTAGGTTTTACACAAACAGTGTTCCCACACAGCTCAAGGAAATGGGAGGTATATCTCTGTGAGTGGAATTCACGCATCATACAGCAGTTTCTCAGAAGGCCCCTTGACAGTTTTTATCGGAAGGTATTTCTTTTTTCACCATAGACTCAATGCACTCCAGAATATCCCTTTGTAGATTCGACAAAAACAGTGTTAATAAATTACTGAATGAAAAGACAGGCTTAACTGTGTGAGATGATTTCACACATCACAAAGCAGTTTGTTGGAAATATTCTTTCTAGTTTTTATGTGAGGATATTTCGTTTTTCACCATAGGCTTAAATGCACTCCCAATATCCCTTCTCAGATACTACAAAAGCAGTGAATTCAACTGCTCAATCAAGAGAAAGTTTTCACTTTATGAAATGATTGTGCACCAGTTTTTCAGTAAGTTTTTTTTCTAGTTTTCGTGTGAAGATATTTCCTTGCTCACCATAGACCTCAATGTGACCCTGAATATCCTTTCATGGATCCCTCAAAGACAGAGTTTTCAAACTGCACAATGTAAACAAAGGTTTAACTCTGTGATATGAATGCACATATCAGGAAGTAGTTTCTCGCAAGGCTTCTTTGTTATTTTTATCTAAGGATATTTCCTTTTTCACCATAGGCTCCATGCACTCCTGAATATCCCATTGCAATTTCCACAGAAACAGTGTTACTAAAATGCTAAATGAAAAGAAAGGTTTATGTCTGTGAGATGATTTCACACATCACAAAGCAGTTTGCCAGAAAGTGTCTTTCTAGTTTTTATCTGATATTTCATTTTTCACCAGAGGCTTAAATGCACTCCCAGTTTCCCTTCTCCTGTACCACAGAAACAGTGATTTCAAACTGCTCAATCAAAGGAAAGTTTTAACTCTACGAGATGAATGCACACTTCACAAAGCAGTTTCTCAGAAAGCTTCTTCCTATTTTTCATCTGAAGATATTTTCTTGCTCACCACAGGCTTCAATGAGCCCCAGAATGTCCCCCTGTGAGTACGTCAAAGAAAGAGTTTCAAAACTGCAAAATGTAAACAAAGGTGGAACTAAGTGAGATGGATGCACATGTCACAAAGCAGTTCCTTAGAAAGCTTCTTTCTAATTTTTATCTGAGGTTATTTTCTTTTTCACCAAAGTCTTCAATGCACTGAGAATTATCCCATGGTAGATTTTACATCAACAGGGATTCCACACTGTTCAATGAAAAGAGAGGTATAACTCTGTGAGTGGAATGCACACCTCATAAAGCAGTTTCTCAGAGAGCTTCTATCCCATTATTATCTGAAGATGTATCCTTTTTCACCATGGGCCTGCCTCAAAGCGCTCTTGAATATGCCTTTGCAGATTCTACAAAAAGAGTGTTACCAACTTTGCCACAAAAAGTGAAGTTTATCTCTATTAGAGGAGTTCACACAACATAAAGCAGTTTCTCGGAATGCTTCTGTCTAGTCTCTTGAGTATATTTCCGTTCTCACCATATGCTTCAATGTTCTCTCAAATATCCCTTCTCAAATTTCACAAGTGTAATTTCAAACTGCTCAATCAAAATTAAGGTTTAACTCTGTGAAATGAAGGCACACATCACAAAGTAGTTTCTCAGAAAGCTTCTTTCTTGTTTTCAGCTGAAGATAATCATTGCTCACCATAGGCCTCAATGCGCCCCCAAATGGCCTTACACGGATTCCTCAAATACAGGGTTACCAAACTGGACAATGTAAAGAAAGCTTTAACTCTGTGAGATGAAGGCACATATCATGGAACAGTTTCTTGGAAAGTTTCTTCTTTGTTTTATCTGAGAATATTTCCTTTCTCATCATTGACATCAATGCTCTGTCAAATATATCTTCTCAGGTTACACAAAGAAAGTGAATTCAGGCTGCTCAATAGAAACACAATTTTAACTCTATGAAATGAATGTAAACATCACAAAGCAGTTTCTCAGAAAGCTTATTTCTAGTTTTCCTCTGAAGATATTTCTTTGTTCACCATTGGCCTCAATGCGATCCCAAGTTTCCCTTTGCAGATTCGACTAAGACAGAGTCTACAAATTGTGCAAAGTAAAGAAAGTTTTAATTCTGTGAAATGAGTGCACCTAACATGAAGCCGTTTGTCAGAAAGCATCTTTCTGGCTTTTATCTGAGGATATTTCCATTTTCACTATAGGCTTCAATGTATTCCAAAATATCCCTTCTCAGATGATACAAAAACATTGATTTCCTACTGCTCAATGAAAAGAAAGGTTTAAGTTTATGTGATGAATGAGGACATTTCAAAACAGTTTCTCAGATAGCTTCTTTTTAGTTTTTATCTGAAGTTATTCCCTGGTTCATCAAAGGCCTCAACGCACCCCCAAAAGTCTTTTGGCGGATATGTCAAAGATAGAGTTTCCAAACTGTGCAATGTGAAGAAACATTTAACTCTGTGAGATGAATGCACATGTCACAAAGCAGTTTCTGAGAAAGCTTCTTTGCTGTTTTTTTCTAAGGATATTTCCTTTTTCACCATAGGCTTCAATGCTCTCTGAAATATCCCTTCTTAGGTTTTACACATACATTGATTCCACACTTCCCAAGGAAAAAAAAGGTACAACTCTGTGAGTGGAATTTACACATCATACATCATTTTCTCAGAAAAGTTCTCTCCAGTTTTTATCTGAAGATATTTCCTTTTTCACCGTAGACTCAATGCACTCCTGATTATCCCTTTGCAGATTCTACAAAAGGGTGTTTCTGAATTTCTCCCTTTGAAAATTCTAAAAAAACAGTGTTACCAAACTACACAATTAAAAATAAGGTTTATTTCTGTGAAAGAATTTCACACAACAGAAAGCAGTTTCTCAGAAAGCTTCTTTCTTGTTTTTATTTGGAGATATTTACATTGACACCTTAGGCTTCAGTGCTCTCCAAAATATACCTGTCAGATTCCAATATCAATCAAAATGAGATGCTTAATCAAAAGAAGTTTTAACTCTATGAGGTAAATGTACGAATCACAATGTAGTTTCTTAGAAAGCTTCTTTTTTTAAAATTATACTTTATGTTCTATGGTACACGTGCACATGCAGTTTTGTTACATATGTATACATGGGCCAAGTTCTTGTGCTGCACCGATTAACTCATCATTTACATTAGGTGTATCTTCTAATGCTATCCCTCACCCTCCTCTACCCCACAACAGGCCGAAGTCTGTGATGTTCCCCTTCCTGTGTCCAAGTTATCTCCTTGTTTTATTCCCACCTATGATTGAGAACATGTGGTGTTTGGTTTTCTGTTCTTGTGATAATTTACTGAGAAAGATGGTTTCCAGCTGCATCCATGTGCCTACGAAGGTCATGAACTCATGCACTTTATGGCTGCATAGTATTCCATGGTGTATATGTGTCACATTTTCTTAATCCAGTCTGTCACTGATGGAGACTTGGGTTGGTTCCAAGTCTTTGCTATTGTGGACAGTGCCACAATAAATATACTTGTGCATGTGTCTTTAGAGCAACATGATTTATAATCCTTTGGTTATATACCCAGTAATGGGATGGCTGGGTCAAATGATATTTCTAGTTTTAGATCCTTGAGAAATTGCCACACTGTCTTCCACAAAGGTTGAACTCGTTTACAGCACTACCAACAGTGTAAAAGTGTTCCTATTTCTCCACATCCTCTCCAGCACCTGTTGTTTCCTGACTTTTTAATGATTGCCATTAAAAATATTTAAATGATGCCATTAAAAAGAACAATGATTGCTCATTGGTTTTGATTCGGATTTCTATGATGGATGGTGATGATGAGCATTTTTTTCACGTGTCTGTTGGCCACATAAATGTCTTCTTTTGAGAAGTGTCTGTTCATATCCTTTGCCCACTTTTTGATAGGGTTGTTTGTTTTTTTCTTGTAAATTTGTTTATGTTCTTTGTAGGTTCTGGATATTAGCCCTTTGTCAGATGAGTAGATTGCAAAAATTTTCTCCCATTCTGTAGGTTGCCTGTTCACTCTGAAGGTAGTTTCTTTTGCTGTGCAGAAGCTCTTTAGTTTAATTAGATCCCATTTGTCAATTTTGGCTTTCGTTGCCATTGCTTGTGGTGTTTTAGACATGAAGTCCTGGTATTGCCCAGGTTTTCTTCTAGAGATTTTATGGTTTTAGGTCTATCATTCAAGTCTCTAATCCACCTTGAATTAATTTTTGTATAAGGAGTAATGAAGGGATCCAGATTGAGATTTCTACATATGGCTCACCAGTTTTCCCACCACCATTTATTAAATAGGAAATGTTTTCTCCATTTCTTGTTTTTGTCAGGTTTGTCAAAGATCAGATGGCAGTAGATGTGTGGTATTATTTCTGAGGGCGCTGTTCTGTTCAATTGGTCTATATCTCTGTTTTGGTATCAGTACCATGCTGTTTTGGTTACTGTAGCCTTATAGTATAGTTTGAAGTCAGGTAGCGTGATGCCTCCAGCTTTTTTCTTTTGACTTAGTATTGTCTTGGTGGTGCAGGCACTTTTTTTGTTCCATGTGAACTTTAAAGTAGCTTTTTCCAAATTCTGTGAAGAAAGTCATTGATACCTTAATGGGGATGGCATTGAATCTACAAATTACCTTGAGCAGTACGGCCATTTTCACGATATTGATTCTTTGTATCCATGAACATGAAATGTTCTTCCATTTGTTTGTGTCCTCTTTTACTTCATTTGGCAGTAGTTTGCAGTTCTCTTTGAAGAGGTCTTTCACATGCCTTGTAAGTTGGATTTCTAGTTATTTTGTTTTCTTTGAAACAATTTTGAATGGAAAGTCATTCATGGTTTGGCTCTCTGTTTTTCTGTTATTGGTGTATAACAATGGTTGTGATTTTTGCACATTAATTTTGTGTCCTGAGACTTTGCTGAAGTTGCTTATCAGGTGGAGGAGATTTTGAATTGAGACAGTGGGGTTTTCTAAATAGACAATCATATCATCTGCAAACATGGACAATTTGAATTCTTCTTTTCTTAATTGAATACCGTTTATTTCTTTCTCTTGTCTGATTGCTCAGGCCAGAATTTCCACCACTATATTAAATAAGAGTGGTGAGAGAGGGCATTCCTGTCTTTTGTCAGTTTTTAAGGGGAAGGCTTCCAGTTTCTGCCCATTCAGTATGATATTGGCTGTGGGTTTGTCATAAATACCTCTTATTATTTTGAGATATGTTCCATCAATACTGAATTTATTGAGATTTTTTAACATGAAGGGCTGTTGAATTTTGTCAAAGGACTTCTCTGCATCTATTGAGATAGTCATGTGGTTTTTGTCTCTGGTTGTGTTTATATGCTGGATTACTTTTATTGATTTGCATATGTTGAACCAGCCTTGCATTCCAGGGATGAAGCTCACTTGATCATGGTAGAAAAGCTTTTTGATGTGCTGCTGGATTAGGTTTTCCAGTATTTTATTGAGGATTGTTGCATCAAAGTTCATCAGGGATATTGGTCTAAAATTCTCCTTTTATCTTGTGTCTCTGCCAGGCTTTGGTATCGGGATGACGTCAGCCTCATAAAATGAGTTAGGGATTCCTTCGTTTTTTACTGATTGGAATAGTTTCAGAAGAAATTATACCAGCTCCTCCTTGTACCTCTGGTAGAATTCGGCAGCGAATCTATCTGGTCTTTGGCTTTTTTGTTGTTGTTGTTGGTAGGCTACTAATTATTACCTCAATTTCAGAGCCTGCTATTGGTCTACTCAGGGCTTCATCTTCTTCCTGGTTTATTCTTGGGAGAATTTATGTGTCCAAGAATCAGTCCATTTCTTCTAGGTTTTCTAGTTTATTTACATAGAGGTGTTTATAGCACTCTCTGAATGTAGTTTGTATTTCTGCGGGGTCAGTGGTGATATCCCCTTTATCATTTTTTATTGCATCTATTTAATTTCTGTCTCTTTTCTTCTTTATTAGTCGTGGTAGTGGTGTATCAATTTTGTGGATCTTTTCAAAAAACAAGCTCCTGGATCCGTTGATTTTTTGAACGGGTTTTTTGACTCTATGTCCTTTATTTCTGCTCTAATCCTAGATATTTCTTGCCTTCTTCTAGCTTCTGAATGTGTTTGCCCTTGCTTCTCTGGTTCTTTTAATTGTAATATTACGGTGCCAATTTTACATCTTTCCTGTGTTCCCTTGTGGACACTGAGTGCTATAAATTTCCCTCTACACACTGCTTTAAATGTGTCCCAGAGGTTCTGATATATTGTATTTTTGTTCTCATTGGTTTTAAAGAGCATCTTTATTTCTGCCTTCATTTCATTATATATCCAGTAGTCATACAGGAGCAGGCTTTTAAGTTTCCATGTTGTTGAGTGGTTTTGATTGCATTTCCTAGTCCTGAGTTCTAGTTTGACTGTACTGTGGTCTGAGAGACAGTTGGTTATGATTTCTGTTCTTTTACATTTGCTGAGGAGTGCTTTACCTCCTACTATGTGGTCAATTTTGGATCTAAGTGTGATGTGGTGCTGAGAAGAATGTGCATTCTGTTGATTTGGGGTGGAGAGTTCTGTAGATGTCTATTAGGTGCACTTGGTGCAGAGTTGAGTTCAATTCCTGGATATCCTTGTAAACGTTCTGCCTTGTGGATCTGTCTAATGTTGACAGTGGGGTGTTAAATTCTCCCATTATTTTTGTGTGGGAGTCTAAGTGTCTTTGTAAGTCTCTAAGGACTTGGTTTATGAATCTGGGTGCTCCTGTGTTGGATGCATATATATTTAGGATAGTTAGCTCTTCTTGTTGAGTTGATCCTTTTACCATTATGTGGTAGGCTTCTGCATCTCTTTTGATCGCTTTTGTTTTAAAGTCTGTTTTATCAGAGACTGGGATTGCAACATCGGCCTTTTTTGATTTCCATTTGTTTTGTAGGTCTTCCTCCATCCCTTTATTTGGAGCCTATGAGTGTCTCTGGACGTGAGATGGGTCTCCTGAATACAGCAAACTGATGGGTCTTGACTGTTTTTGTTTTTCTTTTTTCGAGGTGGAGTCCCGCTCTGTCACCCAGGCTGGAGTTCAGTGGGGCAATCTCCACTCACTGGAAGCTCTGCCATCTCCCAGGTCCATGCCATTCTCCTGACTCAGCCTACCTAGAAGCTGGGACTACAGGCACCCAACACGACACCCAGCTAATTTTTTCTTTTTAGTAGAGATGGGGCCTCACTGTGTTCACCAGCATTGTCTCGACCTCCTGAACTCGTGATCTGCCCACCTCAGCATCCTAAAGAGCTGTGATTACCGGCATGAGCCACTGCACTTGGCCTGAGTCTTGACTCTTTATCCAATTTGCCAGTGTGTGTCTTTTAATCACACCATTTAGCTTATTTACATTTAAGGTTAATATTGTTATGTGTGAACTTGATCCTGACATGATATTAGCTGGTTATTTTGCTTATTAGTTGAGGCGGTTTCTTCCTAGGATTTATTGTCTTTACATTTTCACATGTTTTTCCAATGGCTGGCACTGGTTGTTCCTTTTTGTATTCAGTGCTTCCTTTAGGAGCTTTTGTAGGGCAGGCCTGGTGGTGACAAAATCTCTCAGCATTTGTTTGTCTGTAAAGGATTTTATTTCTCCTTCACTTATGAAACTTAGTTTTGCTGGACATGAAATTCTAGTTTGAAAATTCTTTTCTTTAAGAATGTTGAATATTGGCCGCCACTGTCTTCTTTCTTCTTGAGTTTCTGCTAAGAAATTTGCTGTTAGTATGATGGGCTTCCCTTTATGGTTAAGCCGACCTTTCTCTCTGGCTGCCCTTAACATTTCTTCCTTCATTTCACCTTTGGTGAATCTGACAATTATGTGTCTTCGAGTTGCTCTTCTCAAGGAGTATCTTGGTGGTGGTCTCTGTATTTCCTGAATTTGAATGTTCACCTGCCTTGCTAGATTGGGGAACTTCTCCTGGATAATATCTTACAGAGAGTTTTCCAACTTGGTTCCTTTCTCCCCATCACGTTCAGGTACACCAATCAGATGTAGATTTGGTCTTCTCACATAATCCTATATTTCTTAGTGAAGTAGTTCATTTGTTTTTATTATTGTTTCTGTAAACTTCTCTTCTTACTTCATTTCATTCATTTGATATTCAATCACTGATCCTCTTTCTTCCAGATGATTGAGTCAGTTTCTGAAGCTTATGCATTTGTCACGTCGTTCTTGTGTCATGGTTTTCATCTGTATCAGGTCGTTTGTGCACTTCTCTTCATTGGTTATTCTAGCTATCCATTCATCAAATCTTTTTTCAAGGTTTTTACTCTCTTTGCACTGTGTTCATAGTTACTCCTTTAGCTCTGAGAAGTTTGATTGACTGAAGTCTTCTTCTCTCAACTTGTCAAAGTCATTCTCCATCCGGCTTTTTTCCTTTGCTGGTGAGGAGCTGCGTTCTTTTGGAGGGTGAGAGGCACAATGAGATTTTGAGTTTTGAGCTTTTCTGCACTTTTTTTCCCCCCATCTTTGTGGTTTTATCTACCTTTCATCTTTGGTGATGGTGATATACAGATGGGGTTTTGGTGTGGATGGCCCTTCTGTTTGTTAGTTTTCCTTCTAACAGTCAAGACCCTCAGTTGCAGGTCTGTTGGAGTTTGCTTGAGGTCCACTCCAGTTAGGCTACTCCAAGTTAGGCTCTTCCAGTCAGGCTACTCGGGGGTTAATGACCCACTTGATGGACAGTGTATCCATTCTCAGATCTCAACCTCCGTTCTGGGAGAACCACTACTCTCTTCAAAGCTCTCAGACAGGGAAATTTACATCTGCAGAGGTTTCTGCTGCTTTGTGTTTAGCTACGTCCCATCCCCATAGGTCGAGTCTACAGAAGCAGGCAAGCCTCCTTGAGCTGCGATGTGCTCCACCCAGTTTGAGCTTCCCAGCTGCTTTGTTTACCTACTTAAGTCTCAGAAATAGCAGGCATCCCTCCCCCACTCTTTCTGCCGCCTTGCAGTTAGATTTCAGGCTGCTGTGCTAGCAATGGGGGAGGCTCCTTGGGCATGGGACCCTCTGTGTCAGGTGTGGGATATTATCTCCTGTTGTGCTATTTGCTAAGACCCTTGGTAATGCGCAGTTTTAGGGTGGGAGTGGCAGAATTTCCAGGTGTTTTATGTCACCATTTCCCTTAGTTAGGAAAGGGAATTCCCTTACCCCTTATGCTCCCCTGGTGAAATGATGTCTCACCCTGCTTTGGCTCTCGCTCTTTGGGCTGCACCCATTGTCCTTCACTATTGGTCCAAAAAGCCCCAGTGAGATGAACCCAGTACCTCAGTTGGAAATGCAGAAATCACCCATCTTCTGTGTTGCTCTCGCTGGGAGTTGGAGGTTGGAGCTATTCCTATACAGCCATCTTGGTGCAGGTCCACAAAGTTTCTTTATAATGTTCCTCTGACGGTATTTTCTTGTTCAGCAAAGTCCTCAAAGCAATCCCAAGTGTCCCTTCAGGGATTCTTCAATGACAGAATATACAAACTGTGCAATGTGGAGAAGGTGAAATTCTGTGAGGTGAATGCACCTATCACAAAGCAGTTTTTCAAAGAGCTTCTTTATAGTTTTTATCTGAGGATATTTCCTTTTCACTATCAGCTTCAATGCATTCCCAAATATCCTTTTTAAGATGACACAAAAGCATCGATTTCAGACTGCAGAGTGAAAAGAAATGTTTAACACTATGGGATGAATGAACACATCACAAAACAGTTCTAAGAAAACGTCTTTCTAGTTTTTATATGAAGATATTTCCTGGTTCATCATAGGCCACAATGTATCCCTGAATGTCTCTTCATGGATATGTCAAAGACAGAGTTTCCAAACTCTGCAATGTGAGGAAACATTTAAATCTGTGAGATGAATGCGCATATAACAAAGTACTTTTTCCAAAAACATCTTTCGAGTTTTTATCTGAGGATATTTCCTCTGCCAGCATAGGGTTCAATGCGCCTCAAAATATCCCTTGTTTGGGTTTACAGAAACAGTGTTTCCACACTGCTCAAGGAAAAGAGAGGTATAAATCACAAAGCAGGTTTTTATAAAGTTTCTGTAAAGTTTTCCTCTGAAGATATTTCCTTGTTCACCGTAGGCCTCAATGCAAACCCAAGTGTCCCTTTGCAGATTTGTCAAAGACAGAGTCTACAAACTGTGCAATGTAAATAAATGTTTAACTCTGTGAGATGAATGCACCTATCACAAAGCAGTTTCTCAGAAAGCTTCCTTCTAGTTGTCATCTGAAGATATTTCCTTTTTCACCATAGACTTCAATGCACTCTGAAATATCCCTTGTTACGTTTTACACAGTGTTTCCACACTGCCCAAGGAAAAGAGAGGTGTAACTCTGTGAGTGGAATTCACACATCATACAGCAGTTTTTCAGAAAGATTCTCTCCTGTATTTATCTGAAGATATTTCCGTTTCCACTATAGGCTCAATTTGCTCCCAAATATATCTTTTCAGATGCCACAGAAACAATATCACTAAACTGCTCAATGAAAAGAAAGGTTGAACTCCGTGAGATGATTTCACACATCACAAAGAAGTTTCTCGGCAAGTTTCTTTCTACTTTTTATATGAGGATATTTCATTTTTCACCATAGATATATATGTGCTCCCAATATCCCTTCTCAGATATCACAAAAACAGTGATTTTTAACTAATCAATCAAAAGATAGTTTTAAATCCTTGAGATGATTGCACAGATCACAAAGCAGTTTCTCAGAGAGCTTCTTCCTAGTTTTCATCTGAAGATATTTCCTTGCTCACTGTATTCCTCAATTCACCCTCGAGTGTCCCTTCACAGATATGTTAAGACAGAGTTTCCAAACTGTGCAATGTAAAGAAAGGTTTAAGTCTGTGAGATGAATGCACATATCACAAAGCAGTTTCTTGGAAGCTTCTTTTTTTGTTTTTTCAGGGGGTATTTCCTGTTTCACCAAAGGCTTCCATGCTCTCTGAAATATCTCTTGGTAGATTATACTCAAGCAGTGTTTCCACACTGCTCAATAAAAGGGTGGTATAATCAGTGAATGGAAAACTCACATCACAAAACAGTTTCTCCTAAAGCTTGTTGCCAGTTTTTATCTGAAGATAATTCTTTTTTCACCATAGACATCAATGCACTTGCTAATATCAATTTGCAGATTATACAAAAACAGTATTATCAAACAACTCAATGAAAAGAAGTCTAATTCTGTGAGAGGAATTCACGCAACACAAAGCACTTCCTCAGAAAGCTTCTTTCTACTTTTTGTCTAAAGGTATTTCCTTTTTCACTATATGTTTCAATGCTCTCTCAAATATACCTTCTCATATTCCAGAAAGGCGGTGATTTCAAACTGCTCAATTGAAAGAAAGGTTTAACTAAATTAAGTGAATGTACACATCAAGCAGTTTCTTAGAAACTTCTTTATTGTTTCCCTGAGAATGTTTTCCCTTGTTCACTATAGGCCTCAATGCGACCTCAAATATTCCTTCATGGATTTGTTGAAGACAGAATCTACAAACTGTGCAATACAAGAAAGATTTAACAGTATGGGATGAATGCATCTATCACAAAGCAGTTTCTTGAAAAGTTTCTTTCTAGTTTTTTTTCTGAAGATATTTCATTTTTCACTGTAGGCTTCAAGGCATTCCCAATATCGCTTCTCAGATGTCACAAAAATGTTGATTTCAGACTGCTCAATGAAAATAAAGGTTTAACTCTATGGGATGAATGAATATATCACAAAGCAGTTTCTCAGAAAGCTTATATCTAGTTTCCATGTGAAGATATTTCCTGGTTTGCAATAGGCCTCAATGTGCCCCCAAATGTCTCTTCATGGATATGTCAAAGATAGAGTTTCCAAACTGCATGACGTAAGCAATTTTTAACTCTGTGAGATGAATGCACATATTCCAAAGCAGTTTCTTGGAAACCTTCTTTCTAGTTTTCACCGGAGGATATTTTATTTTTCACTATAGGCGTCAATGCACTCCGAAATATACCTTTTAAATTTCACACGAACAGTTTTTCCACACTGCTCAAGGAAAAGAGAGGTATAAATCTGTAAGTGGAATTCACACATCATAGAGCAGCTTCTCAGAAAGCTTCTCTCCAGTTTTTATCTGAAGATATTTCCGTTTTCACCATAGGCTCAATGTGCTCCCAAATATACCTATGCAGACTCTACAAACACAGTGCTAATAAATTGCTCAATGAAAGGAAAAGTTTAACTCTTTGAGATGATTTCACACATCACAAAGCAGTATCTCGGAAAGCTTCTTTCTTGTTTTAATCTGAGGATATGTCATTTTTCACCTTAGGCTTAAATATGATCCCAGTATCCCTTCTCAGCTACCACAAAAACTGATTTCAAACTTCTCAATCAAAAGAAAATTTTAATTCTATGAGTTAAAACTTTAACACATCACAAAGAAATTTCTCAGAAACCTTCCTAGTTTTAATCGGAAGACATTTCTTTGCTCACCATCAGCCTCAGTGCTCCCCTGAATGTCCCTTCACAGATATGTCAAAGACAGTTTCCAAACCACACAATGTAAAGAAAGATATAACTCTGTGAAATGGATGCACATAACACAAAGCAGTTTCTAGGAAAGCTTCTTTCTAGTTTTTAACTGAGGATATTTCCTTTCTCACCATAGGCCACAACACGCTCCAGAATATCCCTGTGCACATTACACAAAAACAGTGTTACGAAACTGCAAAATGAAAAGTAAGGTTTAGCACTGTGAGAGGATTTCACATGACACAAAGTAGTTTCTCGGGAAGATTCTTTCTTTCTTTATTTGAGGAAATTTCCATTTTCACCTTAAGCTTCAATGCTCTCCCAAATATCCCTTCCCAGATTCCACAAAAAGTGTAATTTCACACTGCTCAATTCAAAGAAAGGTTTAACTCTATGAGTCGAATGCACACATCACACAGCAGTTTCTCAGAAAGCTTTTTTCTAGTTTTTATCTGAAGATATTTCCTTGCTCACCATAAGTCACCATTTGCCCCCAAATGACCTTTCATGGACTAGTCAAATCCATAGCTTCCAAACTGCACAATATAAGGAAAGGTATAACTGTGAGATGAATGAAAATATCACCAAGGAGTTTCTTGGAAACCTTCTTTGCTGTTTTTATCTGAGGATATTTCCATTTTCAGCACAGGCTTCAATGCGCTCCAAAATATCCCCTGGTAGTTTTTACACAAACAGTGTTTCCACCCTGCTCATTGAAAAGAGAGATATAACCCTGTGAATGCAGTGCACACATCATTCAGCATTTTCTCAGAATGCTTGTGTCCTCTTTTTATCTGAAGACATTTCCCTTTTCACTATAGGCTTGAAAGCACTCCTGAATATCCTTTTGCAAATTCTTCTCTCTAGTTTTCATCTGAATGTATTTCCTTGTTCACCATAGGCCTCAATGCTCCCCAAAGTTCCCTTCACGGATTTGTCAAAGAGAGAGTCTACAAACTGCCCAATGTAAAGAAAGGTTTAGCTCTGTGAGATGAATGCACCTACAACAAAGCAGTTTCTCAGATAATTTCTTTCTAGTTTTTATCTGAGGATATTACCTTTTCCCTATAGGCTTCAATACGTTTCAAAATATGCCTTCTCAGAATACACGAAAACATTGATTTCAGACTGCTCAATGAAAGGAAAGGTTAACTCTTTCCTGGGATGTATCAACACATCACAAAGAAATTTCTCAGAAGGCTTCATTATAGTTTTCCATTGAGGCCTTTTTTACCATAGGTCTCAATGTGCCCCTGAATGTCTTTTCCAGGGTACGTCAAGGACAGAGTTTATAAACTGTGCAATGTAAAGAAAGGTTTAACTCTGTGAGATGAATGCACATATTGCCAAGCAGTTTCTTGGAAAAATTCTTTCAAATTTTTATCTGACTATATTTCCTTTTTCACCATAGGGTCAATGAGTCCCAAAATATATCTTCTCAGGTTTTACACAAACAGTGTCTCCACACTGATCAACGAAAACAGAGGTATAAGTATGTGAGTGGAATGTACACATCATAAGGCAGTTTCTCAGAAAGCTGCTCTCCAGTTTTTATCTGAAGATATTTCCTTTTTCACCACAGTCCTTATGCATTCATGAATATCCCTTTGCAGATTATACAGAAAGAGTTACCAAACTACTCAATTAAAAGGAAGGTTTAACTCTACCAGAGCAATTCACACAACACCAAGCACTTTCACAGAATGTTTCTTTCTCGTTTTTATCTGAAGATGTTTCCTTTTTCACCACAGGCTTCATTGCTCCCCCAAATATCCCATCTCAGATTCCACAAAAGCAGTGATTTGAAACAGCTCAATCAAAAGAAAGGTTTAACTTTCTGAGATGAATGTTTACATTACAGAGCAGTTGCATAGAAACTCTTTTCTACTTTTGCTCTGAAGATACTTCCTATTTCACCATAGGTCTCAATGAGCCCCCAGTGTACCTTTGTGGATTCATCAAAGACCGAGTGTACAAACGTTGCAGTATAAAGAAAGGCTTACCACTGTGAGACGAATGTTTCTATCACAAAGCACTTTATTGGAAAGCTTCTTTCTGGTTCTTATCTGAGGCTATTTCTTTTTCATTATAGGGTTTGAAGTGTTCCCAAATATCCCTTCTCAGATGATGCAAAAACATTGATTTTAGACTTCTTGATGAAAACAAAGTTCTAACTCTCAGAAATGAATGAACACATCACAAAACAGTCCCTCTGAAAGCTTCTATCTAGTTTTCATTTAAAGGTATTTCCTTGTTCACCATAGGTCTCTATCTGAATGCCTCTAGGCTGATACATCAAAGACAGTGTTTCCAAACTGCACAATGTAAAGAAAGGTTTAACTCTGTGAGATAAATGCACATATCACAAAGCAGTTTCTCTGAAAACTTCTTTCTAGTTTTTATCTGAGGATATTTCCTTTTTCAACATAGACTACAATGCGCTCTGAAATATATCTTCTGAGGTTTTGTGCAGAGTTTCCACATTGCTCTATGAAAACAGAGGTATAAATCTGTGGGTGATATTCACGCATCATACATCAGTTTCTCTAAAAGCTTCTCTTTAGTTATTATCTGAAGATATTTCCTTTTTTACCATAGGCTTCAATGTGCTCCGGAATATCCCTTTGAAGATTCCACAAGAAGAGTGTCACCAAGCTTCTCACTGAAAAAAAATATTTAACTCTGTGAGATAATTGCACACATCACAAAGCAGCTTCTCGGAAAGCTGCTTTCTAGTTTTTATCTGAAGTTATTTCATTTCTCACCACACAATTAAATGCACTCCCAATATCCCTTCTCAGATTCCCTGAAAACATTGATTTCAAACTGCTCAATCCGAAGAAAAGTTTAACTCTATGAGATGAATGCCAACATCACAAACAGTTTTTCAGAATGCCTCCTCTTCGTTTTCATCAGAAGATATTTCCTTGCTCACCGTAGGGCTCAATGAGCCCCTGAATGTCCCTTGATGGAATCATCAAAGACAGGTTCCAAACTGCATAATGTAAATAAAGGTTTAACTCTGTGCGATGAATGCACATATGAGAAAGCAGTTTCTCCAAAAGCTTCTTTCTAGTTTTTATCTGAGGATATTTCCTTCTACACCGTAGGCTTCAATGTGCTCCGAAATATCCCTTGGTAGATTTTACAAAAACAGTGTTTCCAAACTACTCAATGAAAAGAGACGTATAATTCTGTGAGTGGAATGCACACATCCCAAAGCAGTTTCTCAGAAAGATTCTTTCTAGTTTTTATCTGAAGATATTTCCTTATTCACCATAGGCTTCAATGCACTCCCAAATATCCATTTGCAGATTATAGATAAACAGTGTTGCCAAGCTGCTCTTTGAAAGGAAAGCTTTAATTCTGTGAGGAGAATTCAAAAAACAGCCAGCACTTTCTCGGAAAGCTTCTTTCTAGTTTTCATCTGAGGATGTTTCTTTTTTCACTGTAGGCTTCAATGCGTTCCCAAATATCCCTTCTGAGATTCCAGAAAAACAGTGACTTCAAACAGCTCAATGGAAAAAAAGGTTTAACTCTATGAGATAAATACACACAACACAAGGCAGTTTGCCAGTAAACTTCTTTCTAGTTTTCCTCTGAAGATATTTTTTGTTTATTACAGGCCTCAAAGTACCACCAAGTGTCCTGTCACAGATTCGTTAGAATCTACAATATTCGCAATGTAAAGGAATGTTTAACTCTCTGAAATGAATGCACATATCACAAAGCAGATGCTCCCTTCTGAGACTACACAGAAACATTGATTTCAGACTGCTCAATGAAAAGAATGATTTAAATCTATGACATGAATGAACACATCACAAAGCAGTTTCTCAGAAAATCCTTTGTTACCATAGGATTCAAGGCTCTCCCAAATAGCCCTTCTGAGATTACACAAAAACATTGATTTCAGACTGCTCAATGAAAAGAATGATTTAAATCTATGACATGAATGAACACATCAAAAAGCAGTTTCTCAGAAAGTTTCTTCCTAGTTTTCATGTTAAGATATTTCCTTGCTCACCATAGACCTCAATGTGCCCCTGAATGTCTCTTCACGCATACGTCAAAGGCAGAGTTTCCAAACTGTGCAATGCAAAGAAAGGTTTAACTCTGTGAGATGAATGCACACATCAAAAAGCAGTTTTTCAGAAAGCTCCTGTCCAGTTTTCATCTGAAGATATTTCTTTGCTCACCATAGGCCTCAATCTTCCCCCAGATTGTTAAGAAAGGTTTAACTCTGTGAGATTAATGCACATATCACAAAGCAGTTTCACGGAAAGCTTATTTCTACTTTTTATATGAGGATATTTCCTTTTCACCATAGGATTCAATGTGCTCTGAAATATCATTTGGTAGATTTTACACAAACAGTGTTTCTACACTGCTCAATGAGAAGAGAGATATAACTCTGTGCATGGAATATACAAATCACAAAGCAGTTTATCAGAAAGCTTCCCTGCAGTTTTTATCTGAGGATATTTCCTTTTTCACCATAGGCCTCAATGTGCTCCTGAATATCCCTGTAAGATCTAACTCGGTGACAGGATTTCACACAACACAAGACAGTTTCTCAGAAAGCTTATTTCTAGTTTTTATTTGAGGATATTTTCTTCTTCACTACAGGCTGCAATAGTCTCCCAAATATCACTTCTCAGATTCCACAGAAAGAGTGATTTCAGACTGCTCAATCAAAAGAAAAATTTAATTCTGTGATGAATGCACGTATCACAATGCAGATTCTCGGAAAGCTTCTTTCTTGATTTTATTTGAGAACATTTCCTTTTTCACCATAGGCTTCAATGCGCTCTGAAACATCCCTTGGTAGATTTTCCATAATCAGTCTACCACATGGCTCGTATAACTCTGTGAGTGGAATGCACACACCACAAGGCAGTTTCTCCAAAAGTTTCTCTTCAGTTTTTATCTGAAGATATTTCCTTTTTCACCATAGGTCTCAATGTACCCACAAATATCCCTTTGCAGATTCCGCAAAAACAGTGATATAAATTGCTGAATGAAAAGAAACATTTAACTTGGCTGGAGGAATTCAGCACAACACAAAACACTTTCTCAGAAAGCTTCTTTCTAGTTTTTATGTGACAATGTTTCCTTTTTCACTGTAGGCTTCAAAATGTTCCCAAATATCCCTTCTCAGACTTCACAAACACAGTGATTTCAAACTGTTCAATCAAAAGGAAGGTTTAACTCTATGAAATGAAGCCACACATCTCAAAGCACTTTCTTAGAAAGCTTCTTTCAAGTTTTCCTCTGAAGGTATTTCCTTGTTCACCGTAGTCCACTATGCAACCCCAAATTTCCATTTGCAGCTTCACCAAAGACAGAGTCTACATACTACACAACGTAAAGTAAGGTCTAACGGTGTGAGATTAATGCACATATCACAAAGCAATTTTCAGAATATTTATTTTTAGTTTTATCTGAGAATATTTCTATTTCAACGTAATCTTCAATACTGTCCCAAATATCCCTTTCTCAGATGACACAAAAACATTGATTTCAGAGTGCTCAATGAAAAGAAAAGTTTAAGTCTATGAGTTGAATGAGCACATCACAAAGCAAGTTCTCAGAAATCCTCTTTCTAATTTTCATCTGAGGACATTTCCTTTTCCATCATAGGTTTCAATGTGCTCCCAAATATCCCTTGGTAGATTTGTCACAAACAGTATTTCTACACTGCTCAATGAAAGGAGAGGTAAAACTCTGTGAGTAGAATGTACATATCGCAAAGCAGTTTGTCATAAAGCTTCTCTTCAGTTTTTACCAAAATATATTTCCTCTTTCACCATAGGCCTCAATGTGCTTCTGAATATCCCTCTGCAGATTCCACAAAAAGAGTGTTACCAAACCGCTTAATGAAAAGAAACGTTTAACTCTGCAAGAGGAATGCACACAACACACAGCAGTTTCTCAGAATGGTTCTTTCTAGTTTTGATCTGACTATATGTCATTTTTCACTGTAGGCTTCAATGGGTTCCCAAATATTCCTTCTCAGATTCCACAAAAACAGTGATTTCAAACAGCTCAGTTAAAAGAAAGGTTTAACTCTATGAGATGAATTCATGCATCACAAACCACTTTCACAGAAACCTTCTTTCCAGTTTTCCTCTGAAGATATTTTCTTTTTCACCATAGGCCTCAATGCGCCCCCAAGTGTCCCTTCATGCATTCTTCAGAGTCTACAAACTGTACAATATAAAGTAAGGTTTAACTCCGTGAGATTAATGCACATATCACAAAGCACTTTCTCGGAAGGCTGCCTTTGAGTTTTTAACTGTGGATATTTCCTTTTTCACGACGGGCATCAATGATCTCCCAATTTTCCCTTCTCTAATTCCACAAAAACATTGATTTCGGGCTGCCCAAAGAAACGTAAGGTTTAATTCTATGAGATTAATAAACACATCACAAAGCAGTTTCTCAGAAAGGTTCTTTCTACTTTTCATCTGAAGATATTTATTTGCTCACCATAGGCCTCAATGCACCCCCGAATGTCTCTTCGTGTATAGGTCAAAGAGAGAGTTTCTGAACTGCACAATGCAAAGAAAGGTTTAACTCCATGAGATGAATGCACATATTACAAAGCAGTTTCTCAGAATGCCTCTTTCCAATTTTTATCTGAGGATATGTCCTTTTTCATCATTGGTTTCAATGCGTTCTGAAATATCCCTTCTTAAGCTGTACACAAACAGTGTTTCCACACCTCTCAAGGAAAAGAAGTATAGCTCTGTGAGTGGAATTCACATATCATACAGCAGATTCTCAGAAAGTTTCTCTCCAGATTTTATATGAAGATATTTCCTTTTTCACCATAGGCTCAATGTGCTCCTGACTATCCCTTTGCAGGTTCCACACAAAGAGAGTTAGTAAACTGCTCAGTGAAGAGAAAGGTTTAATTCTGTGAGATGACTTCTCACATCACAGGGCAGTTTCTCAGAATGCTTCCTTCTAGTTTTTATCTGAGAATATTTCGTTTTTCACCATAGGCTTCAAAGTGCTCCCAATATCCCTTCTGAGATACCACAAAAACAGTGAGTTCAAACTGTCCATTCAAAAGAAAATTTTAACTCTGAGATAAATGCACTGATCACAAAGCAGCTTCTCACAAAGCTTCTTCCTAGTTTTCATTTGAAGATATTTCCTTGCTCACCATAGGCCTCAGTGCACCCTGAATGTCCCTTTGTAGATGCGTCAAACACAGAGTTGCCAAACTGTGCAATGTAAAGGAACATTTAACTCTGTGAGATGGATGCACATATCAGGAAACAGTTTCTTGGAATGCTTCTTTCTACTTTTTATCTGAGGATATTTCCTTTTTCACCATTGCTGACAATGCTTTCCCAATATCCCTTTGCACATTCCACAAAAACTTTGTTACCAAAACATGCAAGGAAAAGTAAGATTTTTCATTGTGAGAGGATTACACATAGCACAAATCATTTTCTCAGAAAGCTTCACTCTAGTTTTAATTTTGGGGATATTTTCTTTTTCACTGTAGGTTTCAATTCTCTCCCAAGTATCCCTTCTCAGATTAAAAAAAAGAGTGATTTCACACTGCTCAATCCAAAGAAAGGTTTACCTCTATGAGATGAATGCACAAATTACAAAGCAGTATCTCAGAAAACTTCTTTCTAGTTTTCAGCTGAAGTTATTACTTTGCTCAGTGTAGGCCTCAATGTGTTCTCGAATGTCCTTTCACAGATTCGTTAAAGACAGAGTTTCCAAACTGCACAGTGTATAGAAAAGTTTCATTCTGTGAAATGAATGCACATATAACAAAGCAGTTTCTCAGAAATCTACTTGGTTGTTTTCATCTGAGGATATTTCCTTTTTCACCATATGCTTGAAAGCACTTGGCAGATTTTACACAGACAGTGTTTCAACACTGCTCAATGAAAAGACAGGTATAACTCTGTTCGTAGAATGTACACATAACAATGCAGTTATCAGAAAGATTCTCCCCACTTTTTATCTGAAAACATTTCCTTTTTCACCATAGGACTCCATGCACTCCCGAATATCAGATTCCACAAAAACAGTGTTACCAAACTGTTCAATGAAAAGTAAGGTTTAAATCTGTGATAGCATTTCAAACAACACAAAGCAATTTCTCGGAAAGCTTCTTTCTAGTTTTAATTTGAGGATATTCCATTTTTCATTTTAGGCTTTAGTGCTCTCCACAATATCCCTTCTCAGATTCCTCAAAAACAGTGATTCCAAAAAAATGATTAAACACTATCAGATGAATGCCCACTTCACAAAGTAGTTCCTCAGAAAGTTTCTTTCTAGTTTTCTAGTTTTAACTCTGTGAATGGAATTCACACATCATACAGCAGTTTCTCAGAATGCTTCTCTCCAGTTTTTATCTGAAGATATTTCCATTTTCAGCGTAGATTTCAATGTGCACCCGAATGTGCCCTTGCAGATTCCACAAAAACAGTGTTACCAAACTGTTCAATGAAATGTAAGGTTTAACTCTGTGAGAGGATTCACACAGCACAAAGCAGTTTTCTGGAAAGCTTCTTTCTAGGTTGTATTTGAGGATATTTCCTTTTTCACCGTAGGTTTCAATGTTCTCCCAAATATCCCTACTCAGATTCCACAAAAAGAGGGATTTCAAACTACCCAAATAAAAGAAAGGTTTAACTTTATCAGATGAATGCACACATCACAAACTAGTTTCTCAGAAACTTCTTCGTAGTATTTATCTGAGGATAATTTCTTTTTCACCATAGGCTTCAATGCGATCTGAAATATGCCTTTGTAGATTTTACACAGTGTTTCTACACTGCTCAATGAAAAGAGAGTTATGATTCTGGAGGGGAACTAACTTACCACAAAGCAGTTTCTCAGAAAACTTCTCTCCAGTTTTTATATGATGATGTTTCCTTTTTCACCATAGGCCTCATGAGCTCCTGAATATCCCTTTTTAGATTCCAGAAAATCAGTGTTAGTAAACTGTGCAATGAAAAGTAAGGTGTATCTCTGTTAGAGGATTTAACACAACACAAAGCAGTTTCTCTGAATGTTTCTTTCCAGTTTTCATTTGAGGATTTTTCCTTTTTCACCATAGTCTTCAATGCTCTCCTAAATATCCCTTCTCAGATGCCACAAAAAGAGTGATTTCAAACTGCTCAATCAAAAGAAAGGTTTAACTGTATGAGATGAATGCACCCATCACAAAGCAATTTATCAGAAAACTTCTTTCTAGTTTTCATCTGTTGATATTTCCTTGCTCTCCATAGGCCTCAATGTGATCCTGAAGTACTTTCATAGTTTACTCAAAGACAGAGTTTCCAAACTGTGCAAAGTATAGAAATCTATAACTCTGTGAGATGAATGTACACATTACAAAGAAGTTTCCTGGAAAGCTTCTTTCTAGTTTTCATCTGAGGGTATTTCGTTTTTAACCATAGGTTTCAATGCACTCCAAAATATTCCTTGGTGGATTTCAAACAGGTTTCCACACTGCTCAAAGAAAAGTCAGGTATAATTCTGTGAGTGGATTGTACACATCACAGTGCATTTTCTCTTAAAGTGTCTCTCCAGTTTTTATCTGAAGATATTTTCCTTTTCACCACAGATCTCAACATGCTCCCAAATATCACCTTGCAGAGTCCACCAAAACAGTGTTATCAAAATGCTCAATGAAAAGAAAGGTTTAACTCTGCGAGATGAACTCACACAAGACAAACCACTTCCCAGAAAGCCACTTTCTAGTTTTCCTCTGAAGATACCTTCTTTTTCTCCATACACTTCTATGCTCTTCCAAATACACCTTCTAGGTTTCCACAAAAACAGTGATTTCAAAGTGCTCACATGAAAGAAAGGTTTAACTCTATGAGATGAATGTAAACATCGCAAAGCAGTTTCTTAGAAAGCTTCTTTATAGTTTTTCTCTGAAGATATTTCCTTGTTCACCATAGGCCTCAATGTGAACCCAAGCGTCCCATTGAAGATTAATCAAAGACAGAGTCTACAAACTGCACAATGTAAAGAAAGGTTTAACTCTGCAAGATGAATACACCTATCACAAAGCAGTTTCTCTGAAAGCTTCTTTCTAGTCTTTATCTGAGGATATTTCCCTTTTCACTATAGGCTACAATGCATTCCAAAATATCCCTTCTAAGATGACACAAAAATATTGATTTCCAACTTCTCAATAAAAAGAAAGGATTAACTCTATGGGATGAATGAACACATCACAAAGCAATTCCTCAGAAAGCTTCTTTCTAGTTTTCATCTGATGATATTTCCTGGGTCAGCATAGGCCTCAGTGCACCCCAGAATGTCTCTTCATGGATATGTCAAAGACAGAGTTTTCAAACTGGGCATTGTGCGAACATTTTCCTCTGTGAAATGAATGCACATATCACAAAGCAGTTTCTCAGAAAGCTACTTTCTAGTTTTTATCAGAGAATATTTCCTATTTCACCATAGGCTTCAATGCACTCCAAAATATCCCTTGGTAGATTTCAGTCATACAGTGTTTCCACCCTGTTCAATGAAAAGTGAGGTATAACTCTGTGTGTGGAATGCCCACATCACAAAGCAGTTTCTCAGAAAGCTTCTCTCCAGTTTTTATCCTAAGATACTTCCTTTTTCACCACATGCCTCAATGCCGTCCTGAATATCCCCTTGTAGATTCCATAAAAACAGTAGTACTAAACTTCTCAATGAAAAGTATGGTTTAACTCTGTGAGAGGACTTCAAACAACACCAAGTAGTTTCTTGTAAAGCTTCTTTCTAGTTTTCATCTGAAGATATTTCCTTGTTCATCCTAGGCCTCAATGTGCCCCCAATTGTCCTTTCACAGATTCTTCAAAGAAAGAGTCTCCAAACTGAGCAATACATAGAAATGTTTTACTTTGTGAGTGAAATGCACACATCACAAATCAGTTACTTAGAAAGATTCTGTCCACTTTTTATGTGAAGATATTTACTTTTTCACCATAGGCCTCACCGAGCTCCCTAATATCCCTTTGAAGATTCCACAGAAACATTGTTACCCAACTGCTCAATGAAAAGTAAGGTTTAACTCTGTGAGAGGATTTCACACAACACGAAACAGTTTCTTGGAAAACTTCTGTCTAGTTTTTATTTGCGGAAAATTCCTTTACACCATAGTCTTCAATGCTCTCCCAGATATCGCTTCTCAGATTCCACAAAAGAGTGACTTCAAACTGCTCAATCCCAGATATCCCTTTTCAGATTCCACAAAAGAGTGATTTCAAACTGCTCGATGAAAAGAAAGCTTTAACTTTATAAGATGAATGCACACATCACGAATCAGTTTCTCAGAAGGTTTCTTTTTGGTTTTCATTTTAAGATTTCATTTCCTTGCTCACCATAGGCCTCCATGTGCCCCCGAATGTCCTTTAGTGGACACTTCAAAATCAGAGTTTCCAAACTGTGTAACGTATAAAAATGTTAAGCTCTGTGAAGTGAATGAACCTGTCACAAAGCGGTTTCTCAGAATGCTTCCTTCTTGTTTTTTGTCTGAAGATATTTCCTTTTTCATTGTCAGCTTCAATGCATTCCCAAAAATCCTGTCTCAGATTACACAAAAACACTGATTTCGGACTGCTCAATGAAAGGAAAGCTTTAACTCTATGGGATTAATGAAAACACCATAAAGAAGTATCTCTGAAATCTTCTTCCTAATTTTCATTTGATGATATTTCCTTGTTCACTGTAAACCTTAATGCACCCTCAATATCCCTTCACGGACACATCAAAGACAGAGTTTCCAAACTGTGCAGTTTATAGATACGTTCAATTCTGTGAGATGAATGCACACATCACAAAGCAGTTTCTCGGAAAACTTCTACGTAGTTTTTATTTGAGGATATTTCATTTTCTACCATAGACTTCAATGTACTCCAAAATATCCCTTGGTAGATTTCAGACAAAGAGTTTTTCCACACTGGTCAGTGAAAAGTGAGGTATAACTCTGTTAGTGGATTGCACACATCACAAAGTAGTTTCTAAGAAAGGTTCTCTCCTGTTTTTATCTGAAGATATATCCTTTTTCACCATAGGCCTCAATGTGCTCCTGAGTATTCCCTTGCAGATTCCATGGAAAGAGTGTCACCAAACTGCTCAATGAATAGTAAGGTTAAATCTGTCAGAGGATTTCACACAGCAGAAAGCAGTTTTTCAGAAAGATTCTTTTCAGTTTTTATTTGAGGATATTTCATTTTTCACCATAGGCTTCAATGCTCTCCCAAATATCCCTTCTCAGATTCCACAAAAAGAGTGATTTCAAACTACTCAATCAAAAGGAAGGTTTGTCTTTATGAGGTGAACGTGAACATCACAAAGCAGTTTCCTAGAAAGCTTCTTTTTAGGTTTCCTCTGAAGGTATTTCCTTGTTCACCATATTTCTCAATGTATCCCCAAGTGTCCTTTCATAGATTCGTCAAAGACAAATTCAACAAACTATACAATGTAAAGAAAGGTTTAACTGTGTGAGATGAATGCACCTACCACAAAGCAGTTTCTTGGAAAGTTTCTTCCTAGCTTTTTCTGAAGATATTTTCTGTTTCACTATTGAGTTCAATGCATTCCCAAAAATCATTTCTCAGATTATACAAAAACATTGATTTCAGACTGCTCAATGAAATGAAAGCTTTACCTCTGTGGGTGAATAAACACAGCACAAAGCTGTATCTCAGAAAGCTTCTTCCTAGTTGTCCTCTGAAGGTATTTCTTGCTCACCATAGGCCTCAATGAACCCCTGATGTCCCTTCACAGATACATCAAAGACAAAGCTACCAAATTGCAAAATGTATAGAAATGTTTAACTCTGTGAGATGAATGCACACATCAGAAAGCATTTTCTGGGAAAGTGTCTTTCTAGTTTTTACCTCAGGATATTTCCTTTTTCATCATAGGCTTCAACGCACTGTGGAATATCCCATGGCAGATTTCAGACAAACAGTGTTTCCACACTGCTCAATGAAAAGTGAGGTAAAATTCTCTTTGTTCAATGCACACATCACAAAGCAGTTTCTCAGAACGTTTCTCTCCAAATTTTATCAAAGATATTTCCTTTTTCAGCGTAGGCATCAACACGATCCCTCGTATCCCCTTGTGGATTCCACAAAAACAGTGTTACCAAACTGCTCAATTAAATGTAATGTTTAACTCTGTGAGAGAATTTCACAGAGCAGAAAGCACTTTCTCAGAAAGTTTCTTTCTAGTTTTATTTGAGGATATTTCCTTTTTCACCATAGGCTTCAATGCTCTCCCAAATATCCCTTCTCAGATTCCACAAAAAAAAAAAAACAGATTTCAAGCTGCTCAATTAAAAGAATGGTTTATCTCTATTAGACGAACGCACACATCCTGAAGCAGTTTCTCAGAAAGTGTCTTTCTTGATTTCATCTGAAGATATTTACCTGCTCACCATAGACCTCAATGCATGCTCGAATGTCCTTTCACGGATTCATCAAAGACAGAATTTCCAAACTGCGCAATGTATAGAAATGTTTAACTCTCTGTATACCAAAGCAGTTTCTGAGAAAGCTTTCTTCCAGTTTTTGTGTGAGGATATTTCCTATTTCAACATGGACTGCAATGAGTTCCCAAATATCCCTTGGTAGATTTCAGACAAACATTGATTTCAGACTGCTTATTCGAAAGGAAGGTTTAACTCTATGGGATGAATGAACACATCACAAAGCAGAAGTTATTTCCTTCCTCAACCTTGGCCTCAGTGTGCTCCCAAATGTCGCTTCAAAGGTACATCAAATACAGACTTTCCAAACTGTGCAATGTACAGAAATGTTTAACTCTGTGAGACGAATGGACCCATCACAAAGAAGTTTCTCAGAAAGCTTCTTTCTAGTTTTTATCTGAAGACATTTCCTTTTTCACTATAGGCTTCAATGCGTTCTGAAATATCCCTTTGTACATTTCAGACAACCAATGTTTGCACACTGCTCAATGGAAAGTGACATATAACTCTGTGAGTGTAATGCACATATCACAAAGCTGTTTCTCAGAAAACTTCTCTCCAGTTTTTATCTGAAGACATTTTCTTTTTCACCATAGGCCTCAACGTGCTCCCGAAAATCCCCTTGCAGATTCCACAAAAACAGTGTCACCAAACTGCTCAATGAAAAATAAGTTTTAACTGTGTGCTAGGAATTCACAAAACACAAAGCAGTTTCTCTAAGGCTTCTTTCTAGTTTTTATCTAAAGACATTTCATTTTTCATAAAGGCTTCAATGCTCTCCCAAATATCCCTTCTGAGATTCCACAAAAAGATTGATTTCAAACTGCTCAGTCAAAAGAAAGGCTTAATTCTATGAGCTTAATGTCCACATTACAAAGAAGTTTTTCAGAAAGCTTCTTTCTGGTTTTCATCTGAAAATATTTCCTTTTTCAAAATAGGCCTCAAAGCGCTCCCAAATGTCATTCCACAGATTCGTCAAAGAGAGACTTTTCATGCTGCACAATGTATATTAATGTATAACTCCATGAGATTAATGCACACATCACAAAGTAGCTTCTGGGAAAACTTCCTTCTAGTTTTTCTCTGAGAATATTGCCTTTTCCACCATAGGCTTCAATGCACTTTGAAATATCCCTTGGTAGATTTCAGACAAACAGTGTTTCCACACTGCTCAGCAAAAATTGAGGTATAAATCTGTGAGTGTAATGCACACATCACAAAGCAGTTTTTCAGAAAGCTTCCCTCCAGTTTTTATTGAAGATATTTCCTTTTTCACCATAGGCATCAAAGTGCTCCCGAATATCCCCTTGTAGATTCCACAAAAACAGAGTTAACAAACTGCTCAATGAAAAGTAAGTTTTAACTCCATGAGTGGACTTCACACAACATAATGCAGTTTCTCAAACTGCTTCTTTCTAGTTTTTATTTGATGATATTTCCTTTATCATTATAGGCTTCAATGCTCTCCTACATATACGTTTTCACCATTGGCTTCAATGTGCTCTGAAATATCCCTTGGTAGATTTTACAGAAACAGTGTTTCCACTCTGCTCACAGAAAAGAGAGGTATAATTCTGTGAGTGTAATGCAAACATCACAAAGCAGTTTCTCATAAAGTTTCTCTCCAGTTTTTATCTGAAGTTATTTCCTTTTTCTCCATAGATCTCAATGCAATCCTGAATATCCCCTTGAGGATTCCACAAAAACAGTGTTACCAAACTGCTCAATGAAAATTAAGTTTTAACTCTGTGAAAGGAGTTATAAGAACATGAAGCAGTTTCTCACAAAGCATCTTTCTATTTTCTATTCATGAATATTTCCTTTTTCACCATGGGCTTCAATGCTGTCCCAAATATCCCTTCTCAGATTCCATAAAAAGCATGTTTCAAACTGCAGAATGAAAAGCAAGGTTTAACTATATGAGATGAAAACTCACATCATAAAGTAGTTTCTCAGAAACCTTCTTTCTAGGTTTCAACTGAAGATATTTCTTTGCTCACCATAGGCTTCAATGCACTGCAGAATTTTCTTCCATGGTATTGTCAAAGAGAGAGTTTTTAAACTGTGTATCATAAAGAAAGGTTTAATTCTGTGAGATGAATGCACATATCACAAAGCAGCTTATTGGAAAGCTCCGTTCTGGTCTTTATCTGAGGATATTTTCTTTTTCACAATAGGCTTCAATGTGCTCAGAAATATCCCTTCTTAGGTTTTACACAAACAGTGTTTCCAAGCTACTCAATGATAGGAGAGATAAAATTCTGTGAGTGGAATGCACACATCACAAAGCAGTTTCTCAGATAGCTTCTCTCCAGTTTTTATCTGAAGATATTTTCTTCTTCACCATAAGCCTCAACGTGCTCCCGAATATCTTCTTGCAGATTCCACAAAAACAGTGTTACCAAACTGCTCAATGAAATGTAAGCTTTAACTTTGTGAGAGGATTTCACACAACACAAGGCAGTTTTTCAGAAATCTTCTTTCTTATCTGTTTTTGAGTATATTTCCACTTTTACCTTAGGCTTCAATGCTCTCACAAATATCCCTTCTCAGATTTCAGAAAAACGGTGATTTCAAACTGCTCTAAGAAAGCAAAGGTTTAAATCTATGAGATGAATACACACATCAGAAAGCAGTTTCTCAGAAAGTTTCTTTCTACTTTTCATCTGAAGATATTTCCTTGTGCACCATAGGCCTCAAAGTGCCCCCACTTGTCCTTTCACAGATTTCTTGAAGACAGATTCCACAAACTGCGCCAATAAAGAAATGTTTAACTCTGTGAGATGAATGCACATATCACAAAGCAGTTTCTCGGAAAGCTTCTTTGCAGTTTTTTGTGAGGATATTACCTTTATCACCATAGGCTTCAATGCAATCCGAAATATGCCTTGGTAAATTTTACACAAACAGTTTTTTCCACACTGCTCAATTAAAAGAGAGCTATAACACTGGATGGGAACACACTTATCACAAAACAGTTTCTCGGAAACCTTCTCTCCAGTTTTTATATGAAGATGTTTCCTTCTTCACCACAGGCCTCAATGCGCTCCCGAATATCTCTTTGCAGATTCCACAAAGACAGTGTTAGTAAATGGTTCAATGAAATGTAAGGTTTATCTCTGTTAATAGATTTCATGCAAAAGAAAGCAATTTCTCTGAATGCTTCTTTCTAGTTTTTATTTGAGGATATTTCCTTTTTTACCATAAGCTTCAATGTCCTCCCAAATATCCCTTCTCAGATTCCAAAGAAAGAAAGATTTCAAACTGGACAATTAAAATAAAGGTTTACCTCTATGAGATGAATGCTCACATCACAAAGCACTTTCTCAGAAAGCTTGTTTTAGTTTTCATCTTATGATATTTCCCTGCTCACCCTAGGTCTCACTGTGCCCTCAAAGGTCCTTTCTCGGATTCTTGAAAGATAGTTTCCAAATAGCACAATGTAATGAGAAGATTAAATCTGTGAGATGAATGTATATATCACAAAGCAGTTTCTTGGAAAGCCTCTTTCTAGTTTTTTTCTGAGGATATTTGCTTTTTCACCACAGGCTTCAATGGGCTCCTAAATATCCCTTGCTAGATTTTGCACAAACAGTGTTTCCACACTGCTCAATGAAAAGAATTATAACTCTGGAGGGGAACACAAGTATTGCAGTTTCTCAGAAACCTTATCTCCAGTTTTCATATGAAACTGTTTCCTTTTTCACCATAGGCCTCAATGAGCCCCCGAATATCCCTCAGCAGATTCCACTAAAACACTGTTACCGAACTGCTCAATGAAAACTAAGGTTTAATTCTGTGAGACGATTTCACACAACATAAAGCAGTTTTTTGGACCTTCTTTCTAGTTTTTGTTTGAGGGTATTTAGTTTTTCACTAAAAGCTTCAATGCTCTTTCAAGTATCCCTTCTCATGTTCCAATAACAGAGTGATTTCACACTGCTCAATCCAAAGAAAGGTTTAATTGTGTGAGATGAATTCACATATCAGAAAGTAGTTTCTCAGAATTGTTCTTTCTAGTTTTCATCTGAAGATATTTCCTTGCTCACGATAGGCATCAATACACCCCAAATGTCCCTTCGTGGATTCATGAAAGACAGAGTATTCAACCTGTGCAGTGTAATTAAAAGTTTAACTCTGTGAGATGAATGCCCACATCACAAAGCGGTTTCTCAGAAAGTGTCTTTCTAGTTTTTATCTGAGGATATTTCCTTTTTCACTATAGGCTTCAATGCGTTCCCAAATACCCCTTCTCAACTGACGCAAAAACACTGATTTCAGTCTGATCAATGAATAGAAAGGTTTAACTCTATGTGATCAATGAACACATCTCAAAGCCGTTTCTTAGAAAGCATTTTCTGGTTTTCATCTGATGATATTTCCTGGTTCACCATAGTCCTCAAAGTGCCCTCCAATGTCTCTTTGCTGATACATCAAAGACAGTTTCCACACTGTGCAATGTGAAGAAAAGTTTAACTCTGTGAGATGAGTGCACATATTACAAAGCATAAAACTTATGTCTAGTTTTTATATAATGATATTTAATTTTTCACCTTGGCTTCAATGCACTCTGAAATATCCCTTCTTAGGTTTTACACAAACAGTGTTTCCACACTGCTCAAGGATACCAAAGGCATAGGTCTGTGAGTGGAATTCACACATCATACAGCAGTTTATCAGAATACTACAGTTTTATCTGAAGACATTTCCTTTCTTACTATAGGCCTCAGTGTGCTCCTGAATATCCCTTTGCAGATTCCACAAAAACAGTGTTGCCAAACTGCTCAATGAAAAGTAAAGTGTAACACTGTGAGAGCATTTCAAACAACACAAGGCAGTTTCTTGAAAAGCTTCTTTCTAGCTTTTTTTGTTTTTTGAGGATTTTCCCTTTTTCATTACAGGCTTCAATGCTTTCCCAAATATCAGTTCTCAGATTCCACAAAAACAGTGATTTCAAACTAGTCTACCAAGAAAAAGGTTAAACTCTATACGATGAATGTACACATCACAAAGCAGTTCCTCAGAAATCTTCTTTCTAGTTCTCATCTGAAGATATTTCCTTGTTCACTATAGGCCTCAAGGAGCACCTATGTGTCCCTTAGCGAATTCATCAAAGACGGAGTCTACACACTGCCTAATGTAAAGAAAGGTTTAACTCTGTGAGATGAATGCATGTATCACATAGCAGTTTCTCAGAAAACTTCTTTCTAGTTTTTACCTGAGGATATCTCCTTTTTAACCATAGTCTTCAATGTGCTCTGAAATATCCCTTTGTGGGTTTTACACTAAGAGTGTTTCCAAATGGCTCAATGAAAAGAGAGGTATAACTCTGTCAGTGGAATGCATACATCACATAGCAGTTTCTCAGAAACCTTCTTTCTATTTTTTATGAGGATATCTTTTTTCACTGTAGGCTTAATGGTGCTCCAAATATCCCTTTTCAGATTCCAAAGAAAGAGTGATTTCACACTGCTCAATCCAATGAAAACTTTAACTCTATGAGAAGAATGCACAGATCCACATCACAAAGCAGTTTCTCAGGAAGCTTATTTCTAGTTTTTATCTGATGATGTTTCATTGTTCACAATAGGCCTCAATGTGCCCCTGAATGTCCTTTCACAGATTCCTCGAAGACAGAGTTTCCAAACTGTGTAATGTAAAGAATGGTTTAACTCTGTAAAATGAATGCACATATCACAAAGCAGTTTCTTGGAAAGCTTCAATGTTGTTTTTATCTGAAGATATTTCCTTTTTCACTACAGGTCTCAATGTGCTCTGGTCTATCCCATTTCAGATTCCATAAAAACAGTGTTACCAAACTGCTTAACGAAAACAAAGTTTAACTTTATGAGAACATTTCACACAACACGCAGCTGTATCTCAGAAAGCTTCTTCCTAGTTTTTATTTGAGGATAATTCCTTTTTCAACATAGACTTCAATGCTCTTCCAAATATACCTTCTCAGATCCCACAAAAACACTGATTTAAAACTGCTCTATCTAAAGGAAGGTTTAACTCTATGAGATGAAGGTACACATCACAAAGCAGTTTCTCAGAATTATTCTTTCTAGTTTTCATCTGAAGCTATTTCCTTTTTCCCATAGGCCTCAAGCGCCTCCATGTGTCCCTTCGTAGATTCGTCAAAGATAGAGTCTACAAACTGCAATGTAAAGTAAGGTTTAACTCTCTGAAATGAATGCGCCTATCACAAAGCAGTTTCTCTGAAAGCTTCATTCTAGTTTTTATCTGAGGATAATTCCTTTTTCACCATAGGATTCAAGGTGCTCCAAAATATCCTTTGGTAGATTTTACACAAACAGTGATTCCACACTCCTCAATGTAAAGAGAGGTATGTCTGTGAGTGCAATGCACACATCACAAAGTGATTTCTCAGAAGGCTTCTTTCGACTTTTTATCTGAAGACATTTCCTTTTTCACCATAAGCCTCAATGTGCTGTTGAATGTCACTTTGAGGATTCCACAGGAAAAATGTTACGTAACTGCTCAATGAGAAATATTGTTTAACACCATGAGAACATTAAAAGCATCACCAAGCAGTTTATGGGAAAACATCTTTCTAGTTTTTATTTGAGGATATTCTCTTTTTTTATAATAGACTTCAATGCTCTCCCAACTACCCCTTCTCAGATATCACAAAAACAGTGACTTCAAACTGCTCTATCAAAAGTAAGGTTAAACTCTATGAGATGAATGCACAGATGACAAAGCAGTTTCTCAGAAAGCTTCCTTCTAATTGTCATCTGAAGATATTTCCTTTTTCAACATAGGCCACAATGTGACCCACCATGTCCCTTCATGGATTCCTTGAAGACAGATATTCCAAACTGTGCAATGTTAAGAAAGGTTTAGCTCTGTGAAATGAAAGCACATATCACAAAGTAGTTTCCTGGAAAGGTTCTTTCAAGTTTTTATCTGAGGATATTTCCTTTTTCACTATAGGATTCAATGCTCTCTGAAATATCTCTTGGTAGATTTTACATAAGCAGTGTTTCCACATTACCCAATGAAAAGAGAGGTATAACACTGAGTGGAACACACTCTTCACAAAGCAGCCACTTATGCAGTCTCTTTCCAGTTTTTATCTGAAGATATTTCCTTTTTCAATATAGGCCTCAGTGTGCTCACGAATATCCCTTTGTAGATTATACAAAAACAGTGTTACCTAACTACTCAATGAAAAGAAAGGTTTAACACTGCCAGAGGAATTCACACGACAAAAAACATTTTCTTGGAAAGCTTCTTTCTAGTTATTATCTGAAGGTATTTCCTTTTTCAAAGTAGGTTTCAAAGCATTCCCACATATCCCTTCTCAGATGAAACAAAAACAGTGATTTCAAGATGCTCAATGGAAAGGAAGGTTTAAATCTATGAGATTAATGTACACATTACAATGCAATTTCTTAGAAAGTTTCTTTCTAGTTTTCCTCTGAAGATATTTCCCTGTTCACCATAGGAATCAATGTGACCCCAAGTGTCCCTCTGCAATTTCGTCAAAGACAGAGTCTACAAAATGTTCAATGTAAAGAAAGGTTTAACTCTGTGAGATGAATGTATCTATTGGAAAGTAGTTTCTCAGAAAGCATCTTTCTAATTTTTATCTGAAGATATTTCCTTTTTCACTGTAAGCTTCAAAACTTCCCCAAATATCCTTTCTCAGATGACACAAAACATTGATTTCCAACTGCTCAGTGAAGAGAAAGATTTAACTCTATTGGATGAATGAACACACCACAAAGCAGTTTCTCAGAAAACTTCTTTCTGCTTTTCATCTGAACACATTTCCTGCTTCACCATAGACCTCAATGTGCCCCCAAATGTGTCTCTGCAGATACATCAAAGACAGAGTGTCCAAACTCTGCAGTGTGAAGAAGGATTGAACACTGTGAGGTGAATGCAAATATCACAAATCAGTTTCTCGGTAAGCTTCTTTCTAGCTTTTACCTGAGGATATATTTCGTTTTCACCAGAGACTTCAATGCACTCTGAAATATCCCTTCTTATGTTTTACACAAGCAGTGTTTCCACACTGCTCAAGGAAAAGGGAGGTATAACTCTGTGAATGGAATTCAAACATCATACAGCAATTTATCATAAAGCTTGTCTCCAGTTTTATCTGAAGATATTTCCTTTTTCACCATGGCTCAATGCACTCCCAAATATCTCTATGCAGATTCCTCAAAAATGGTGTTAATAAACTGCTCAATGAAAAAAAAAGTTTAACTCTGTGAGATGATTGCACACATTGCAAAGTAGTTTAGCTTAATGCTTCTTTCTGGTTTTTATCTTAGGATATTTCGTTCTTCACCATAGGATTAAATGCGGTACCAATATCGCTTCTCAGATTCAAAAAAAAGAGTGATTCCACACTGCTTAATCCAAAGAAATTTTTAACTCTATGAGATGAATGCACACATCATAAAACAATTTCTCAGAAAGCTTCTTTCTTGTTTTCCTGTGAAGGTATTTCGTTGCTCACCACAGGGCTCAAAGCACCTCTGAATGTCCTTTCCTGGATTCCTCAAAGACAGAGTTTCCAAGCTGTGCAATGTACAGAAAGGTTTAACTCTGTGAAATGAAAGCACATATCACAAAGCAGTTTCTCAGGAAGCTCCTTTGTTGTTTTTATCTGAGGATATTTTCTTTTTCCCCATATGTTTCAATGCATTCTGAAATATCCCTTGGAATAGTTTACACAAACAGTGTTTCCACACTGCTCAAAGTAAAGATAGGTATAACTGTGTGAGTGGAATGCATACATCACAAAGCAGCTTCTCATAAAGCTTCTCTCCAGTTTTTATCTGAAGATATTTACTTTTCATCTTAGGTCTCAAAGTGCTTCTGAATATCCCTTTCATATTCCACAAAAACAGTGTTACCAGTCAAAATTAAGGTTAAACTCTGTGAGAGGATTATACACAACACAAAGCAGTTTCTGGGAAGGATTTTTCTAGTTTTTATTTGAGGATATTTCAGTTTTCACCTCAGGCTTCAATGCTCTCACAGGTATCCCTTCTCAGATACCACAAAAAGCATGATTTCAAACTGCTCAATTGAAAGAAAGAGTGAACTCTACGAGATAAATGCACACATAACAAAGCAGTTTCTCAGAAAGCTTCTTCCTAGTTGTCACCTGAAGATATTTCCTTGCTCACCAGAGACCTAAATCTGCTTTTGAATGTCCGATCACGGATATGTTGAAGATACAGTTACCAAACTGCACAATGTAGAGAAAGGTTTAACTCTGTGAGATGAATGCACATATCACAAAGCAGTTTCTCGGAAAGCTTCTTTCTAGTTTTCATCTGAGGATATTTCCTTCTTCACTGTGGGCCTCAGTGAACTCTAGAATATCCCCTGGAAGATTCCGCAAAAACAATGTTACCACACTGTGTAATGAAATGTAAGGTTTAACTCTGTAAGAGGATTTCGCACAACACAAAGCAGTTTCTCAGAAAGCTTCCTTCTAGCTTTTATTTGAGGATGTTTCCTTTTTCAACATAGGCTTCAATGCTCTCCCAGTTATCACTTCACAGATTCCAAAAAAAGATTGATTTCATGCTGCTTAATCCAAAGAAAGTTTTAATTCTATGAGATGAATGCACACATCACAAAACAGATTCACAGAAAGCTTCTTTCTAGTTTTCATCTGAAGATAATACCTTGCTCACCATAGGCCTCAATGCACCCCCAAATATCCTTTCATGGATTCATCAAAGACAGGGTTTCCAAACTGTGAAATATATAGAAATGTTTAACTCTGTCAGATTAATGCACACATCACAAAGAAGTTTCTCGGAAAGCTTCTTTCTAATTTTTATCTGAGGATATTTCCCTTTCCACAATAGACTCCAAAGCACTCCTAAACATCCCCTAGTAGATTTCAGACAGTGTTTCCACACTGCTCAAAGAAAAGTGAGGTATAACTCTGTGAGTGGAATGACCACATCACAAAGCAGTTTCTCATAAAGCTTCTCTCCAGTTTTTATCTGAAGACATTTCCTTTTTCGCCATGGGCCTCAACGTGCTCACGAATATCCCCTTGCAGTTTCCATAAAAACAAGGTTAACAAACTGCTCAGCGAGAAGTATGGTTTCACTGTGTTAGTGGATTTCACAAAACAAAGCAGTTTCTCCGAAAGCTTCTTTCTAGTTTTTGTTTGAGGATACTTCCTTTTTCACCATAGGCTTCAATATTCCCCTGAAAATCCCTTTTCAGATTCCACAAAAAAAGGGGATTTCATTCCACTCAATGAAAAGAATGGTTTAACTCTACGAGATGAATTCACACATCACAAAGCAGTTTCTCAGAAAACTTCTTTCTAGTTTTCATCTGAATATATTTCCATCCTCACTAAAGGCATAAAGATGCCCCTGAATGTCCTTTCATGGATTGTCAAAGACAGAGTTGCCAAACTGTGTACTATAAAGAAAGGTTTAACTCTGTGAGATGAATGCACATATCCCAAAGCAGTTACTCGCAAAGCTTCTTTCTAGTTATTATCTCAGGATATTTCCTCTTTCACCATAGGTTTCAATGTGCTCCAAAATATCCCATGATAAATTTTATACAAACAATGTTTCCACACTGCTCAATGAAAAGAAAGGTTTTTATCTATGTGATGAATGAACACATCCCAAAGCAGTTTCTCAGACAGCTTCTTCCTAGTATTCATCCAAAAATATTTCCTTGCTCAACCTAGGCCTCAAGGCGCCCCCAAATATCCCCTTGCACATACATCAAAGAGAAACTTTCCAAACTGTGCAAGGTATAGAATTCTTTAACTCTGTGCGATGAATGCACATATCACAGAGCAGTTTCTCAGAAAACTTCTCTCCAGTTTTTATCTGAAGTTATGTCCTTTTTCACCATAGGCCTCAATACACTCCAGAATATCCCCTTGCACAAAAACAGTGATATCAAACAGCACAATCAAAAGAAAGTTCTAACTCTATGAGATTAATGTATGCTTCACAAAGCAGTTTCTTAGAAAGCTTCTTTCGACTTTTCCTCTGAAGATATTTCCTTGTTCACCATAGGCCTCAATGTGCCCCAGAGTCCCCCTCATGGATTCGTCGAAGACAGAGTCTACAAACTGCTTAATGAAAAGAAAGCTTTAAATCTATGGGATGAATGAACATATCAAAAAGCAGTATCCCAAAAACTTTCTTCCTAGTTTTCATCAGAAGATATTTCCTTGCTCATCATACCCCTTAATGTGTCCCCGAATGTCCCATCGCACATATGTCAAAGATAAACTTTCCAAACTGTGGTATATATGGAAATGTTTAACTCAGTGAGATGAATGCACCCATAACAAAGCAGTTTCTCAGAAAGCTTATTTATAGTTTTTATTTGAGGATATTTCCTTTTTCACCATAGGCTTCGATGCTCTCCTGAATATCCCTTCTCTGATTCCACAAAAAGAGTGATTTAAAACTACTCAATCCAAAGAAAGTTTTAACTCTATGAGATGAATGCACACAGCACAAAGCAGTTTCTCAGAAATCTTCTTTATAGTTTTCATGTGAAGATATTTCCTTGCTCACCATAGGCCTCAATGCACCCCCGAATGTCCTTTCTCAGATTCATCAAAGACAGAATGCCCTAACTGCACAATGTACAGAAATATTTATCTCTGTGAAATGAATGCACTTATCACAAAGCAGTTTCTTGGAAAGCTTATTTCTAGCTTTTATCTGAGGATAATTTCTTTGTTACCATAAGCTTCGAGGTGTTCCCAAATAGCTGTTCATAGATTTCAGACAAACATTGATTTCAGACTGCTCAATGAAAAGAAATGTTTAACTCTATGGGATGAATGAACACATCACATGAAGTTTCCCAGAAAGCTTCTTCTCAGTTTCCATCTGAAGATATTTCCTTGCTCAACCTACGCCTCAATGTGCCCCTGAAGCTCTCTTTACTGACATGTCAAAGACAGACATTCCAAACAGCGCAACTTATAGAAATGTTTAACTCTATGAGGTGAAGGAACACATCACAAAGAAGTTTCTCAGAAATCTTCTTTCTACTTTCTATCTGAGGACATTCCCTTTTTCACCATAAGCTTCTAGGTGCTCCAAATTATCCCTTTGTAGATTTCAGACAAATAGTGTTTCCACACTACTCAAAGAAAAGTAAGGTATAACTCTGTGAGTGGAATGTACACATCACAAAGCAGTTTCTCAGAAACCTTCTCTCCAGTTTTTATCTGAAGATATTTCCTTTTTCACCATAAGCCTCAACCCGCTATGGAATACCCCCTTCAGATTCCACAAAAACAGTGTTAAAAAACTGCTCAATGAAAAGTAAGGTTTAGTTCTGTGAGAGTATTTCACACAAAACAAAGCTGTTTCTCAGAAGCTTCTTTCTGGTTTTTATTTGCAAATATTTCCTTTTTCACCATAGGCTTCAATGCTCTCCCAAATATCCCTTCTCAGATTCCATAAAAAGAGTGATTTCAAACTGCTTTATCTAAAGAAAGTTTTAACTCTATGAGATGAATGTACACATCACAAAGTAGTTTCTCAGAAAGCTTCTTTCTAGTTTTCATCTGAAGATACTTCCTTGTTCACCCTAGGTCTCAATGCGCGCCTGAAAGTCCTTTAATGGATTTGTCAAAGACAGAGTTTCCAAACTGTGCAACCTATAGAAATGTTTAGCATTCTGAGTGGAATGCACACATCACAAAGCAGTTTCTTAGAAAGCTTCTGTCCAGTTTTTATCTGAAGATATTTCCTTTCTCCCCATAGGCCTCAACATGCTCCCCAATATTCCCTTGCAGATTCCACAAAAATTGTGTTATGAAACTGCTCAATGAAAATGGTGGCTTCACTCTGTGACTGGATTTCATACAAGACAACGTATTTTTTTGGAAGGCTTCTTTCTAGTTTTTATTTGAGGATATTTCATTTTTCACCATAGACTTCAAGGCTTACCAAGATATCTCTTCTCAGATTCCAAAAAAAGAGTGATTTCAGCAGCTCAATCAAAAGAAAGTTTTAAGTCTGTGAAATGAATATATGCATCTTAAGGCTGTTTCTTAGTAAGCTTCTATCTAGTTTTCCTCTGAAGATATTTCCTTGTTCACTATTGCCCTCAATGTGCCCACAAGTGTCCTTTTGCTGATTCAACAAAGAGTCTACAAACTGCGTAATGTACAGACAGGTTTAACTGTGCGATGAATTCACCTATCACAAAGCAGTTTCTCAGAAAGCTTCTTCCTAGTTTTCATCTGAAGATATTTCCTTGCTCACCATAGGCCTCAATGTGCCCCCCTCTTGTCCCTTCACGGATATGTGAAAGACAAAGTATGGCAATTGTGCAATGTATAGAAATGTTTAACTCTGTGAGTTGAATGCAAACATAATAAAGAAGTTTCTCAGAAAGTTTTTTTCCAGTTTTTATTTGGGGATATTTCCTTTTTCACCATAGCCTTCAATGATCTCCCAAATATCCCTTCTCAGATTCACAAAAAGACTGATTTCAAAATGCTCAATCAAAATAAAGGTTTAACTCTATGAGACAAATGCACACATCACAAAGCAGTTTATCAGAAAGCTTCTTTCTAGTTTTCATGTGAAGATATCTCCTCGCTCACCATAGGCCTCAACGTGCTCCTGAATGTCCTTTAGCAGGTTCTCCAAAAACAGAGTTTCCAAACTGTGCAATGTATAGAAATATTTAACTATGTGAGTCTAATACACTAATCACAAAGCAGTTTCTCTGAAAGCTTCTTTCTAGTTTTTATCTGAGGATATTTCCTTTTCACCATAGGCTTCAATGCTTTCCCAAGTATCCCTTGGTAGACTTCTGATAAACATTGATTTCAGGCTACTCAATGAAAAGAAAGGATTAACTCTATTTAATGAATGAACACATCACAAAGCAGTTTCTGAGAAAGCTTCTTCCTAGTTTTCATCTGAAGATACTTCCTTGCTCACCATCTGCCTCAATGCACCCCTGAATGTCCTTTAGCATGTTTGTCAAAGACAGTTTCCATACTGCTCAATATAAAGAAAGGTTTGATTTTGTGTGATGAAAGCAGTTTCTTGGAAAGCTTCTTTCTAATTTTTGTCTCAGGATATTTCCTTTTTCACTATAGGCTTCAATGCGTTCCCAAATATCTCTTCCATATGACACAAAAACATTGTTTTCAGACGCCTCAATGAAAAAAAAAAGTTTAACTACATGGGATGAATGAAAACATCATAAAGCAGTTTCTCAGAAAGCTTCTTTCCAGTTTTCATCTGAAAATCTTTCCTGTTTCACCATTGGCCTCAAAGCACTCCCGAATGTCTCTTTGCGGATATGTCAAAGACAGAGTTTCCAAAGTGCTCAATATAAAGCAATGCTTAACTCTGTAAAATGAAAGCACATATCACAAAGCAGTTTCATGGAACCTTTCTTTCTGACTCTTACCTGAGGATAGTTCCTTTTTCACCATAGGCTTCAATGCACTCCGAAATACACCTTGTTAGGTTTTACACATACAGTGTTTCCACATTGGTCAAAGGAAAGAGAAGTATAACTCTGTGAGTGGAATTCACACATCATAGAGCAGTTTCTCAGAAAGCTTCTCTCCAGTTTTAACTGAAGATATTTCCTTTTTCTCCATAGACTCAGTGTGCTCCAGAATATCCCTTTGCGTGTTCCAAAAAAAGTGTACTAAACTGCTCAAAGAAAGTTTTAATTCTGAGAGATGATTTCACGTATCACAAAGCAGATTCTCAGAAAGCTTCTTTCTACTTCTCCTCTGAGGATATGTCTTTTTTCACCATAGGCATTTAAGCACTCCAAATATCCCTTCTCAGATACCACAAAACAGTGTTTTCACACTGCTCAACCAAAAGAAAGTTTTAATTATATGAGATGAATGCACACATCACAAAGCAGTTTATCAGAGAACTTCTTTCTAGTTTTCATCTGAAGATATTTCCTTGTTATTCATAGACCTCAAGGCGCCTCCATATGTCCCTTAGTGGATCTGTCAAAGACAGAGTCAACAAACTGCGAAATTTAAGAAAAGGTTTAATTGTGTGAGTTGAATGCACCTATCACAAAGCAACTTCTTCTAAAGCTTCTTTCTAGTTTTTATCTGAGGATATTTCCTTTTTCACCATAGGCATCAATGCGTTGCCAAATATCCCTTGGGATATTTCAGACAAACATTGATTTCAGACTACTCAATTAAAATAAAGGATTAACTCTATTTAATGAATGGACACATCACAAAGCAGTTTCTTAGAAAACTTCTTTCTAGTTCTCATCGGATGATATTTCCTTTTTTGCCATACTTCTGAAGGTGCTCCCAAATATCCCTTTGCAGATTCCACAAAAACAGTGTTACCAAACTGTGTAATGAAATGTAAGTTTTAACTCTGTGAGAGGATTTCATGCAACACAAAGCAGGTTCTCCAAAGGCTTCTTTCCATTTTTTATTTGAGGATATTTCCATTTTCACCATAGGTTTCAATGCTTTCCCAAATATCCCTACTCGGGTATCAAAATAAGAGTGATTTCACACTGCTCAATCCAAAGAAAGGTTTAACTGTATCAGACGAATATACACATCACAAAACAGTTTCTTGGAAAGTTTCTTTATAGTTTTTACTGAGTATATGTCCTTTTTCACCATAGGCCTCAATGCGCTCCAGAATATCCCCTTGCAGACTCCACATAAACAGTGGTACCAAACTTCTCAATGAAAAGTAAGGCTTACCTCTGTGAAAGGACTTCACACAACTCAAAGCAGTTTCTTGAAAAGCTTCTTTCTAGTTTTCATCTGAAGATGTTTCCTTGTTCACCCTAGGCCTCAACGCGCCCCTTATTGTCCTTTCACGAATTTGTCAAAGACAGAGATTCCAAACTCTGGAATGGATAGAAATGGTTAACTCTGTGAGTGGAATGCACACATCACTAAGCAGTTTCTTAGAAAGATTCTGTCCAGTTTTTATCTGAAGATATTTCCTTTTCCACCATAGGCCAAAATGCACGTCTGAATATCCCCTTGCACATTGCACAAAAACAGCGTTACCAAACTGCGAAATGAAAAGTAAGGTTTAAATCTGTGAGACTACTTCACACACTACAAAGCAGTTTCTCCAAAAGCTTCTTTCTAGTTTTTATTAGAGGATATTTCCGTTTTCACCATAGGCTTCAATGCTCTCCCCAAAATCACTTCCCAGATTCCACAAAACAGTGATTTCAAACAGCTCAATCAAAAGAAAGGTTTAACTTTATGAGATGAATGTGCACATCAGAAGGCAGTATCCTGGAATGCTTCTTTCTATTTTTCCTCTGAAGATATTTCCTTGTTCACCATAGGCCCCAATGCGATCCCAAATGTCCCTTCATGGATTCATCAAGACAGAGTCTATAAACTGTGCAATGTAAAGAAAGGATTACCTCTGTGAGTTGAATGCAACTATCACAAAGTGGTTTCTCAGAAAGCTTCTTTCTAGTTTTCATCTAAGGATATTTCCTTTTTCACTATAGGCTTCAACGCGTTCCCAAATATCCCATCTCAGATGACACAAAAGCAATGATTTCAGAACTCCTCATTGAAAAGAAAGGTTTAACTCCATGGGATGAATGAGCACATCACAAAGGAGTTTCTAGGAAAGCTTCTTCCTAGTTTTCATCTGTAAATATTTCCTTCTTCATCATAGTCCTCAATGAACCCCTGAATATCTCTTCGTGGATATATCAAAGACAGAGTTTCCAAACTATGCAATGTGAAGAAATGTTTAACTCTGTGAGCTAAATGCACATATCAGGCATCAGTTTCTCGAAAAACTTCTTTCCTGTTTTTATCTAAGGATATTTCCTTTTTCGCCATAGATTTCAATGCGCTCAGAAATATCCATTCTTGGGTTTTACACAAACAGTGTTTCCAAGCTGCTCAATGATTAGAGAGTTATAACTCAGTGAGTGGAATGCACACATCACAAAGCAGTTTGTCAGAAAGCTCCTGTCCAGTTTTTATTTGAAGATCTTTCTTTTCTCATCATAGGCCTCAAGGCATTCCTGAATATCCCTTTGCAGATTCCACAAAGACAGTGTTACCAAACTGCTCAATGAAATATAAGGGTTTTCTCTGTAAGAGGATTTCACACAACACAAAGCAGTTTCTCAGAAATCTTCTTTCTTGTTATTATTTGAGGATACTTCCATATTCATCATAGGCTTCAAGCTCTTATGAATATCCGCTCTCAGATTTCACAAAAGCAGTGATTTCAAAGTGTTCTATGCAAAGAAATATTTACCTCTATGACATCAATGCACACCTCACAAGGCAGTTTCTTAGAAAGCATATTTCTAGTTTCCCTCTGAAGATATTACCTTGTTCACAATAGGCCTCAATGCTCCCCCATGTGTCCCTTCATGGATTCCTCAAAAAAGAAGTTACAAATTGCACAATATAAAGAAATGTTTAACACCATGGGATGAATGCACATATCATAAAGCATTTTCATGGAAAGCATCCTTCTAATTATTTTCAGAGGATTTTTTTTTCACCCTAGGTTTCAAAGTGATCTGAAATATATCTCGGTAGATTTTACACAAACAGGGTTTCCACACTGCTCAACGAAAAGAGAAATATAACTCTTTAAGGGAACGGACACATCACAAAAGAGTTTCTCAGAAAACTTCCCTCCAGTTTTTTATGAAGGTGTTCCCTTTTTCACCATAGGCCCCAATGCACTCCCGAATATCCCTTTGCAGATTCCAAGAAAACAGTGTTAGCAAACTGTGCGATCAAAAGTAAGGTTTATCTCTGTTAGAGAAGTTCATGCAACTCAAAGCAGTTTATCTGAATGTTTATTTCTAGTTTTCATTTGAGAATATTTCCTTTTTCACCAAAGGCTTCCATCCTCTCCAAAATATCCCTCCTCAGATTCCACAAAAAGAGTGATTTCAAACTGCTCAATGAAAAGAAAGGTTTAAATCTGTGAGATGAATTCACACATCACAAAGCAGTTTCTCAGAAAGCTTCTTTCTAGTTTTCATCAGAGGATATTTCCTTCCTCACTACAGGCTCCAATGTGCCCCCGAATGTCGTTTCTACGATTCCTCAAAGACAGAGTTTCTAAACTGTGCGATACAAAGAGAAGTTTAACTCTGTGAGATGAATGCATATATCACAAAGCAATTTCTCGGAAAGCTTTTGTGTTATTTTTATCTGAGGACATTTGCTTTTTCACCATAGGCGTCAATGCGCTCTGAAATATGCCTTGGTAAATTTTACACAAACAATGCTTCCATATTGCAAAATGAAAAGAGAGGTGTAACTCTGTGATTGGAATGCACACGTAACAAAGGATTTTTCAGAATTCTAGTCTCCAGTTTTTATCTGAAGACATTTCCTTTTTCACCATGGGCCTCAATGTCCTCCCGAATATCCCTTTGCAGATTCCAGAAAAACAGTGTTACCAAACAGATCAATGAAAAGTAAGGTTTAACTGTGTAAGAGCATTGCAAAAACACAAATCAGTCTCTCAGAAAGCTTCTTTTCAGTTTTTATTCAAGGATATTCACTTTTTCATTACAGGCTTCAATGTTCTCCCAAATATAACTTCTCAAATTCCACAAAAACAGTAAATTCAAACTTCTCAATCGAATTAAAGGTTTAATTCTATGAGGTGAATGTACACATCACAAAGTCGTTTCTCAGAAAGCTTCTTTATAGGTTTCCTCTGAAGATACTCCCTTGTTCACCACAGGTCTCAATGCGACCCCACGTGTCTCTTCCTGGATTCATCAAAGACAGAGGTTACAAACTGTGTAATTTAAAGAATGTTTTGACTCTGTGAGATGAATGCACCTATCATGAAGCAGTTTCTCAGAAAGATTCTTTCTAGTTTTAATCTGAGGGTGTTTCCTTTTTCACTATAGACTTCAAGGCATTCCCAAATATCCCTTCTCAGATGACACAAAAACATTGATTTCAGACTGCTCAATGAAAAGAAAGTTTAACATTATGGGATGAATGAACACATCACACAGCAGTTTCTCAGAAAGCTTCTTTCTAGTTTTCATCTGAAGATATTTCCTGGTTCAACATAGGCCTCAATGTTCCCCCAAAAATCTCTTCATGGTTAGGTCAAAGACAGACTTTTCAAACTGTGCACTGTGAAGAAACATTTAACACTGTGAGATGAATGCACATATCACAAAGCAGTATCTTGGAGAGCTTCTTTTTAGTATTTATCTGAGGATGTTTCCTTTTCAGCATAGGCTTCAATGTGTTTATAAATATCCTTCTCAGATGACACAAAAACATCGATTTCAAACTGATCAATGGAAATAAAGGTTTAACTCTATGATATGAATGTACACATGACAAAGCAATTTTTAGAAAGCTTATTTCTAGTTTTTTCTCTGAAGATATTTCCTTATTCACCATTGGCCTCAATGTGACCCCACATGTCCCTTAGTGGGTTAGTCAAATACAGTGTTTCCAAACTACACAATGTAAAGAACCGTTTAACTCTGTGACATGAATGCACTTATCACAAAGCAGTTTCTCTGAAAGCTTCTTTCTAGTTTTTACCTGAAGATATTTCCATTTTAACGATAGGCTTCAATGCAATACAAAATATCCCTTCCTAGCTTTTATGCAAACAATGTTTCCATACTGCTCAGGGAAAAGACAAGTATAACTCTGTGTGTGGAATTCACACATCATACAGCAGTTTCTCAGAAAGCTTCCCTCCAGTTTTTATCTGAAGATATTTCCTTTTTCACCATAGGCTCAAAGCACTCCCGAATATCCCTTTATAGATTCCACAAGAAACAGGTTTACTAAACTGCTCAATGAAAAGAAAGGTTTAATTCTGTGAGATGATTTCACACATCACAAAGCAGTTTCTTCAAAGACTTCTTTCCAGTTTTTTTTGAGGATATTTCCTTTTTCACCATAGGCTTAAATGTGCTCCCAATATCCCTTCTCAGATATCACAAAAACAGTAATTTCAAGCCACTCAAACGAAAGAAAGTTTTAACTATATGAGATGAATACACACATCTCAAAGCAATACCTCAGAAAGATTCCTCCTAGTTTTCATCTGAAGGGATTTCCTTTTTCACCATAGGCCTCAATGCCCCCTTAAGTGTCCCTTTGCAGATATATCAAAGACAGAGTTTCCAAACTATGCAATGTGAAGAAAGGTTTAATTTTGTGAGATGAATGCACATATTACAAAACAGTTTCTTTCTACTTTTTATCTGAGGATATTTCCTTTTCCACCATTGGCCTCGAGGCAATCCTGAATATCCTTTTGCAGATTCCACAAAAATAGTTTTAGCAAACTGGACCATGAAAAGCAAGGTTTGTCTCTGTGAGAGGATTTCACACAACACAGAGCACTTTCTCGGAAAGCTTCTTTCTAGCAGTTTTTTTTTGAGGATATTTCCTTTCTCATCATAAGCTTAAATGCTCTCCAAAATATACCTTCTCAGATTGCAAAAAAAAAAAGAGTGGTCTCACACTGCTCAATCCGAAGAAAAGATTAACTTTATGGGATGAATGCACACATTACAGAGCAGTTTCTCAGAAAGCTTCTTTCTAGTTTTCATCTGAAGATATTTCCTTGTTCACTGTAGGCTTCAATGCATCCCCCAATGTCCTTTATCAGATTCATCAAAGACAGAGTTTACAAATGTGTAATGTAAAGAAAACTTTAACTCTGTGGAATGAATGCACATATCACAAAGCAGTCTCTCGGAATGCCTCTTTTCAGTTTGCATCTGAGGATATTTCCTTTTTTACCATAGGATTCAATGAGCTTTGAACTATCCCTTGGTAGATTTTACACAAACAGTGTTTTACTCTGCTCAATGAAGACAGAGTTATATCTCTGTGAGTGGAATGCTCACATCATAAAGCAGCTCCTCAGAAGGTTTCTCTCCACTTTTTATCTGAAGACATTTCCTTTTTCCCCATAGGCCTCAATGCACTCCCGAATATCCCTTTGCAGTTTCCACAAGAACAATGTTACCAATATGCTCAATGAAAAGTCAGGTTTAACTCTGTGGGTGCATTTCAAACAACACAAAGCAGTTTCTCAGAAAACTACTTTCCATTTTTCATTTGAGGATATTCCCTTTCTCATTATAGGCTTGAATGCTCTCCAAAATATACCCTTCAGATTCCACAAAAACAGTGATCTCAAGTTGCTCTATCAAAAGAAAGGTTTAACTCTATGAGATGAATGCACACATCACAATGTAGTTCCTCAGAAAGTTTCTTTCCAGTTTTTTTCTGAAGATATTTCCTTGTTCACCATAGGCCACCCATGTCCCTTCGCTGATTTGAAAAAGACAGTCTAAAAACTGAGTAATGTAAAGAAAAGTGTAACTGTGTGAGATGAATGCACGTACGACAAAGGAGTTTCTCGGAAAGCTTCTAATTTTTATCTGAGGATATTTTCTTTTTCACCATACTCTTCAATGCACTACAAAATATCCCTTGGAGGTTATTACAAAAACATTGTTTACACAATGCTCATTGAAAAGAGTGGTATAATTCTGAGTGGAAAGCAAACATCACAAAGCAATTTCTCATTAAGATTCTCTCCCGTTTTTATCTGTAGATATTTCCTTTTTCACCCTAGAACTCAATGTGCTCTTGAATATTCCTTTGCAGATTATACAACAATAGTGTTATTAAACTGCTGAAAGGAAACAAAGGTTTAAATCTGCAAGATGAATTCACACAACACAAAGCTATTTCTCAGAAAGTTTCTTTCTAGTTTTTATCTGAAAAATATTTCCTTTTTCACTACAGGCTTCAAAGCTCTCACAAATACATCTTCTCAGATTCCACAAAAACGGTGACTTCAAACTGCTTAATCGAGAGAAAAGTTAACCTCTATGAGATGAATGTTCACATCACAAAGCAGTTTTTCAGAAAGCTTCTTTATAGATTTCCTCTGGAGATAATTCCTGTTCATCATAGGCCTCAATGCGACCCCAGGTTTCCCTTCCTGGATTCATCAAACACAGAGTCTACAAACTGTGCAATGTAAAGTAAAGTTTAACTCTGTGAGATGAATCCACATATCACAAAGCAGTTTCTCAGCAAGCTTCTTTCCAGTTTTTGAGTGGAATTTACACATCATACAGTAGTTTCTCAGAAAGCTTCTCTCTGGTTTTTATCTGAAGATATTTCCTTTTTTATCATAGTCTGAATGCACACCTGATTGTAGCTTTGGAGATTCCACAAAAAATTGTTACCAAACTACTCAATGAAAAGAAATATTTATCTCTGTGGGATTATTTCACACATCACAAAGCAGTTTCTCGGAAAGCTTCTTTCTACTTTTTATCCCAGGATATGTCATTTTTCACCATAGGCTTATATGCGCTACCAATATCCCTTCTCAGATTCCACAAAAACAATTACTTGAAAAACCACTCAATCAAAAGAAAGTTTTAATTCTATGAGATGAATGCACAGAGGACAAAGCAGTTTCTCAGAAAGTTTCCTCTTAGTTTTCATAAGGAGATATTCCCTTGCTCATCATGGGCCTCAATGCACTCCTGAATGTTCCTTCACGGATAAATCAAAGACAGACTTTCCAAACTGCACAATATAAAGTAAGATTTACCTCTGTGAGATGAATGCATGTATAACAAAGTAGTTTCCCAGAAAGCTTCTTTCTAGTTTTTGTCTGATAATATTTCTTTAACTCCATAGGCGTCAATGTATGCCTAAAAATCCCTCCTTAGGTTTTACACAAACAGTGTTTCCACACTGTTCAAGGAAAAGCGAGGTATAATTCTGTGAGTGGAATTCACAAATTATACAGCCATTTCTCAGAAAGCCTCACTCCAGTTTTTGTCTGAAGATATTTCATTTTTCACCGTAGGCTCCATGTTCTCCCAAATATCTATGTGCAGATTCCACAAAAATACTGTTACTGAACTGCTGAATGAAAACAAAGCTTAAGCTCTCTGAGATCATTTCACACATCACAAAGCAGATTCTCAGAATGCTTCCTTCTAGTTTTTATCTGAGGATATTTCGTTTTTCCCAGAGGCTTCTATGTGCTCCAAAATATCCCTTGGTAGATTTTACAAAAGCAGTTTTTCCACACTGCTCAATGAAAAGAGAAGTATACCTCTGTGAAAGGATTTCAAACATCATACAGAAGTTGCTCAGAAAGCTTCTCACCAGTTTTTTATCTGGATAGATTCTTATTCACCATAGGTCCAATGTACTCCCTAATATCACTTTGCAGCTTCCACAAAAACAGTATTACTAAATTTCCAAATGAAAAGAAAGGTTTTACTTTGTGATATGATTTCACACATCACAAAGTAGTTTCTGAGAAAGTTTCTCTCCAGTTATCATCTGAAGATGTTTCCTTTTTCACTATAGGTCTCAATGCACCCCTGAATATCCCTTTGCCTCTTACACAAAAACAGTGTTACCAAACTGCACAATGAAAAGTGTGGTTTATCTCTGTGAGAGGAGTTCACACAACACAAAGCACCTTCTCAGAAAGCTTCTTTGTAGTTTTTATTTGAGAATATTCCCTTTTTCATCATAGGCATCAATATTCCTTCTGAAATTTCACAAAAATCAGTTTCTTACCAAGCTTCTTTATGGTTTTCCTCAGAAGATATTTTCTTGTTCACCATAGGCCTCAAAGCAACTCCAAATGTCCCTTCGTGGATTCGTCAAAGACAGAGTCTACGAACTGTGCTATGTAAAGAATGGTTTCACTCTGTGAGATGAATGAACCTATCAAAAAGCAGTTTCTCGGAAAACTTCTCTCTGTTTTTTACTGAGGATGTTTCCTTTTTCACTGTAGGCTTCAATGCGTTCTCAAATATCCCTTCTCAGATGACATAAAAACATTGATCTCAGACTGCTCAATAAAGAAAGGTTTAACTCCATGGGATGAATGAACACATCATAATCAGTTTCTCAGAAAGCTTCTTCCTGGTTATCATCTGAAGATATTTCCTGGTTCACCATAGGCCTCAATGTATCTCCAAATGTCCCTTTGCAGATACATCAAAGACAGAGTTTCCAAACTGCACGATGTAAGGAAAGGTTTAACTCTGTGAGATGGATGTATATCACAAAGCAATTTCTCTGAAAGCTGCTTTCTAGTTTTTATCTGAAGATATTTACTTTTTCACCATAGGCCTCAATGCACTCTCAAATATCCCTTTGCATGCTCCACAGAAACAATGTTACCAAATGAGCAACAAAAAGTAAAGATTAACTCTGTGAGCGGATTTCACACAACACAGAACAGTTTCTCAGAAAGTGTGCTTTTAGTTTTTATTTGAGGATGTTTCCTTTTTCCCCTTAGACTTCAATGCTCTCCGTAATATCCCTTCTTAGATTCCACAAAAACAGTGATTTATTACTGCTCAATCCAAAGTAATGTTGAACTCTCGGAGATGAATGCACCCCTCACAAAGCCTTTTCTCAGAAAGTTTCTTTCTACTATTCATCTGAAGAGATTTCCTTGCTCACCAGAGGCCTCCATGCGCCCCTGAGGGTCCTTTCACGGATTTTCAAAGACAGAGTTTCCAAACTGTGCAATGTACAGAAAGGTTTAACTCTGAGATGAATGCACACATCACAAAGCAGTTTCTCAGAAAAGTTCTTTCAAGTTTGTATCTGACGATAATTCCTTTTTCACCATATGCCTCAATGCACTCCAAAATATCCCTTGGTAGATTTTACACAAACAGTGTTTCCACACTGCTCAATGAAAAGAGAGGTATAACTCTGTGAGTGGAATGCAAACATCACAAAGCAGTTTCTAAGAAAGCTTCTCTCCAGTATTTATTTGAAGACAATTCCTTTTGCACCATAGGCCTCAATGTGCTGCTGAATATCTCTTTGCAGATTCCACAAAAACAGTGTTACAAACTCATCCATGTAAAATCAAGTTTAACTCTGTGAGAGCATTTCAAACAATCCAAAGCAGTTTCTCGGAAGGCTTCTTTCAAGTTTTCATTTGAGGACATTTAATTTTTCATTATAGGCTTCAATACTCTCCCATATATCCCTTCTCAGATTCCACAAGAACTGTGATTTCAAACTACTCTATCAAAATAAACTTTTACCCCTAGGAGATGAATTAACACATCATCAAGAAGTTTCTCAGAAATCTTATCTCCAGTTTTCATGTGAAGATATTTCCTTGCTCACCATAGGCCTCAATAATCCCCCAAGGGTCCTTTCACGGATTCCTCAAAGACAGAGTTTCAAAACTGTGCAATGTACACACAGGTTTAACTCTGAGATGAATGAACACATTACAAAGCAGTTTCTGATAAATTTTCTTTCAAGTTTTTATCTGAGGATATTCCCTTTTTCATCATAGGCTTCAATGGGCTCCAGCATATCCCTTGGTAGATGTTACACAGTGTTTCCACACTTCTCAATGAAAAGAGAGGTATAACTCTGTAAGTGAAATGTACACATCACAAAGCAATTCCTAAAAAGCTTCTCTCCAGTATTTATCTGAAGACATTTCCTTTTGCACCATAGACCTCAATGTGCTGCTGAATATCCCTTTGCAGATTCCACAAAAACAGGGTTACCAAACTCATCAAAGTAAAGTCAGGTTTAAATCTGTGAGAGCATTTCAAACAATCCAAAGCAGTTTCTTGGAAGGCTTCTTTCAAGTTCTTATTTGAGGACATTTAAATTTTCATTATAGGCTTCAATACTTTCCCATATATCCCTTCTCAGATTCCACAAGTACTGTGATTTCAAACTGCTCTATCAAAATAGACTTTTAGCTCTAGGAGATTAATTAACACATCCAACGTAGTTTCTCAGAAAGCTTCCTTCTAGTTTTCATGTGAAGATACTTCCTTTCTTACCATAGGCCTCAATGCACCCCTAAATGTCCTTTGGCAGGTGACTCAAAGACAGACTTTCCAAACTGTGCAATGTAAAGAAAGGTTTAACTCTGTGTGATGAGTGTACATATCACAAAGCAGTTTCTCGGAAAGCTTTTTTCTAGTTTTTATGGGATGATATTTCCTTTTTCACTATACTCTTCAAAGCACTCTGAAATATCACTTCTTTCACTTCTTAGGTTTTACGCAAGCAGTGTTTCAACGCTGTTCAATGAAAAAAGAGGAATAACTCTGTGAATGGATTGCACACATCACAAAGCATTTTCTCAGAAAGCTTCTCTCCAGTTTTCATCTGAAGATGTTTCCTTTTTCACCATACTTCTCAAAGTGTTCTCGAATATCCCTTTGCAGATTACACACAAATAGTGTTAGCAAACTGCTCAAAGAAAAGTAAGGTTTATCTCTTTGAGAGGAGTTCACACAACACAAAGCATTCTCTCAGAATGCTTCTCTCTAGTTTTTATTTGAGGATATTTCCCTTTTTACCATAGGCTTCAATGCTCTCCTAGATATCGCTTCACAGATTCCACAAAAACAGTGATTTCAAACTCCTCAATTGAAAGAAAGATTTACCTCTATGAGAAGAATTTACCAATCACAAAGCAGTTTTTTAGAAACTTCTTTTTTATTTTCCTCTGAATGTATTTCCTTGTTCACCATAGACCTCAAAGTGACCCCGTGTCCCTTTGCAGATTCATCAGAGACAGAGGCTAGAAACTGTGCAATGTAAAGTTTAACTCTGAGATGAATGCACCTATCACAAAGCAATTTATTGGAAAGCTTCTTTCTAGTCTTTATCTGAGGGTATTTGCTTTTTCACCATAGACTTCAATACTCTCCAAAATATCCCTTCTTAGGTTTTATACAGTGTTTCCACATAGCTTAAGGAAAAGAGAGGTACATGTCTGTGAGTGGAAGGAACACATCATACAGCAGTTTCTGAGAAAGCATCTTCACAATTTTTATCTGAAGATATTTCCTTTCTCACCACAGGCTCAATGTGCTGCTGAATATCCCTTTGCAGATTCCCAATCTCAAGGCAGTTTCTCGAAATGTTTCTTTCTACTTTTTATCTGAGGATATTTCGTTTTTCACCATAGGCTTCAATACATTCCCAATATCCCTTCTCAGGTACCACAAAAACTGTGATTTCAAACTAATCAGTCAAAAGAGAGTTTTAACTCTTCGAACTGAAAACACACATCACAAAGTAGCTTCTCAGAAAGCTTCTTCCTAGTTTTCATCTGAAGTTATTTCTTTGCTCACCATTTTCTTCAATTGACCCTCAAGTGTCCCTTCATGGACCCGTTAAAGACAGAGTTTCCAAACTGTGCAATATAAAGAAAAGGTTAGCCCTGTGAGATGAATGTGTATATCATGAAACAGTCTCTTGGAAAGCTTTTTTCTTCTTTTTATCTGAGGGTATTTCCTGTTTCACCGCAGACCTCAATGCTCTCTGAAATATCTCTTGGTAGATTGTACTCAGCCACTGTTTCCACACTGCTCAATTAAAGGCTTGTACAACTCTGTGAGTGGAAAGCTCACATCACAAAGGAATTTGTCCTAAATCTTCTCTCCAGTTTTTACTGAAGATAATTCCATTTTCACGATAGACATCGATGTGCTCACTAATATCTATTTGCAGATTACACAAAAACAGTGTTATCAAACAGCTCAATGAAAAGAAAGGTTTAACTCTGTGAGAGGATTTCACACAACACATAGCACTCACTATAGGTTTCAATGCTCTCCCAAATATACCTTCTCAGATTCCAGAAAAATGATGATTTCAAACTGCTCAATCATAAGAAACGTTTAACTCAATGAGGTGAATGTACACATCACAACGCAGTTTCTCAGAAAGCTTCTTTATAGTTTTCCTGTGAATGTATTTCCTTGTTCACTGTAGTCCTCAATGTGACCTCAAGTGTCTCTTCACAGATTTGTCACAGACAGAGTCTACAAACTGCACAATATCAAGAAAGGTTTAATTGTGTGAGATGAATGCACCTATCTCAAAGCAGTTTCTCAGAAAGCTTCTTTCAATTTTTTTCTAACAATATTTCATTTTTCATTCTAGTCATCAATGAGTTCCCAAATATCCCTTCTCCAATTACACAAAAACATTGATTTCAGACTGCTTAATGAAAAGAAAGGTTTAGCTCTATGGGATGAATGAACACATCACAAATCAGTTTTTCAGAAAGCTTCCTCCTAGCTTTTATCTGAAGACATTTCCTTTTTCACCATATTGTTCATGGCATTCCCAAATATCCCTTCACAGATTCTACAAAAACAGTGATTTCAAACTACTCAATCCAAAGATTGATTCAACTTTATGGGATGAATACACATATCACAAAGCAGTTTCTTGAAAACTTCTGTCCAGTTTTCGTCTGAGGATATTTCCTTGCTCACCACAGGCCTCAGGCCACCCCCGAAAGTCCCTTCGTGGATCCTTCAAAGACAGAGTTTCCAAACTGTGTAATGTAGGGAAAGCTTTAATTCTGTGAGGTGGATGCACATGTGGAAAGCAGTTTCTTGGAATGCGTCTTTCTAGTTTTTGTCTGAGGATATTTCACTTTTCACCATAGGCTTCAACACACTCCATAATATAACTTGGTAGGTTTTACATGAACAGGGTTTCCACATTACTCTATGAAAAAAGAGTTATAACCTTATGAGTGGAATGCAAACATCACAAGACAGTTTGTCAGAAAGATTCTCTCCAGATTTTAATCTGAGGATATTTCCTTTTTCAACATAGGCTTCAAAGCCCTCTGACATATTCCTTGATAGCTTTTACCATAAAAATATTTCCACACTGCCCTGTGAAAAGAGAAGCATAACTTTGTTAGTGGAATGGAAACATCACAAAGCAGTTTCTCAGAAATCTCTGCTGTTTTTATCTGAAGATATTTACTATTTCACCATCGTCATCAAAGTACAACCTCATATCCCTTCACAGATTCTACAAAAACAGTGTTAGCAAACTGGTCAATGAAAAGGAGGGGTTAACTCTGTGGGACGAATTCACATGACAGAAAGCAGTTTCTCAGAAAACTTCCTTCTAGGTTTCATCTGATGAGAGTTCCTTATTCACCATATTCTTCGTAGCATTCCCAAATATCCCTTCTCAGATTTCACAAACAGTGATTTCAAACTGCTCAGTCCAAACAATGGTTTAACTCTATGAGAAGAAAACACACATCATGAAGCACATTCTCAGAAAGCTTCTCTTCAGTTTTCATCTGAAGATATTTCCTTACTCCCCACAGGCCTCAATGTGCTCCAGTAAGTCTCTTCGCCGATCCGTCAGTGACAGAGTTTCCAACTGTGTAATGTAAATAAAGCTTATTTATGTGAGATGGATGTACATATCGCAAAGCACTTTTTCAGAATGCTTCTTTCCAGTATTTATCTGAGTATATTTCCTTTTTCACCATAGCCTTCAATGCGCTTCGACTACCCCTTGGTAGTTTTTACTCCAGAAGTGTTTCCACACTGCTCTATGAAAAGAGAAGTATAACTCTGTTAGTGGAATGCAAACCTCAAAAAGCAATTTCTCAGAACGCTTCTTTCCAGTATTTAACTGAGGATATTAACTTTTTCACCATAGGTTTCTATATACTGCAAAATATCCCTTCATAGATTTTACACCAAAAGTGTTTCCACAATGCTCTATGAAATGAGAGGTATAACTCTGTGAGTGGAATGCACACATCACAAAGCAGATTCTCAGAAAGCGTCTCTCTAGTTTTTATCTGGAGACATTTCATTTTTCTCCATAGACCTCAAAGTGCTCTCAAATACCCCTTCGGAGATTACAGAAAAACACTGCTAGCAAACTACTCCATGAAAAGAAAGGGTTAACTCTGTGAGAGGAATTCACACGACACAAAGCAGTTTCTCAGAATGCTTCCTTCTAGTTTTATCTGAGGATATTTCATGTTTCATCATCTTCTGCATAGCGTTCACAAATGTCCCTTTTCCCTTCCACAAAAACAGTGATTTCAAACTGCTCAATCCAAAGAATGGTTTAATTCTTTCGGATGAATACACACATCACAAAGCAGTTTCTCAGAAAGCTTCTGTCCAGTTTTCAGCTAAAGATATTTCATTGCTCACCATAGACATCAGGGTGTCCCCTAATGTCCATTTGCAGCTTCCTCAGGGACAGAGTTCCCAAACTGTGCAATGTAAAGAAAGCGTTAACTCTGTGACATGAATGCTCATATCAGAAAGACATTTCTTGGAGCTCTCCTTTCTAGTTTTTTTTTTTTATACTTTAAGTTCTAGGGTACATGTGCAGAACGTGCAGGTTTGTTACATATGGACTAAGCTGTACCACTGTGAGACAAATTCCCAGGTCACAAAGCAGTTTCCCAGAAAGCTTCTTTCCAGGTTTACACTGATG
>NW_012116777.1:1831088-1849541 GCF_000951035.1 Colobus angolensis palliatus | reverse complement strand
CCTCAATTCAAAATGCAGAAATCACCGGTCTTCTGTGTCCTTCGCGCTGTAAGTTGGAGACTGCAGCTGTTCCTATTCGGCCATCTTTCTCCGCCCCCTCCTTTCTAGTTTTTATCTGAGGATATTTCACTTTACACCATGGGCTTCAATGTGCTCTAAAATATCACTTGGTATGTTTACACGAACAGTCTTTCGACACTGCCCTATGAAAAAAGAAGTATAACCCTATGAGTGGAATGTGCACATCATAAAGGAGATTCTCAGAAAGCTTCTCTCCAGTTTTCATCTGAAGATATTTCCTTGCTCACCTTAGGCCTCAATGTGGTCCAGAAAGTCTCTTCCCATATCCTTCAGTGACAGAGTTTCAAAACTGTGTAATATAAGGAAAGCATTAATTCTGTGAGATGAATGCACATATCACAAAGAAGTTTCTCTGAAAGGTTCTTTCCAAGTTTTATCTGTGGATATTTCCTTTTTCACCATAGGCTTCAATGTGCTCCGAAATATTTCCTTAGAGCTTTATACCAATAGGGTTTCCAAACTGCTCTAAAAAAAGAGAGACATAACTCTGTAAGTGGAATGCACCCATCACAAAGCAGGCTTTCAAAAGACTTCTGTCCAGTTTTCATCTGAAGATATTTCCTTTTTCACCATTTGCCTCAGTGTGCTCCCAAATGTCTCTTCGCAGATCCATCAATGACAGAGATTCTAAACTGTGCAATGTAAATAAAGCTTTAACTCTGAGATGAATGCACATATCACAAAGCAGTTTCTCAGAAAGCTTCTTTCCAGTTTTTATCTGAGGATATTTCCCTTTTCACCATAGGCCTCAAAATGCTCTGAAATATCCCTTGATAGCTTTTACACCAAAAATGTTTCCACACTGCTATGTGAAAAGAGAGGTATAAATCTGGAGTGGAATGAACACGTCACAAAGCATTTGCTCAGAATGTTTCTGTCCCATATTTATCTGAAGATATTTCCTTTTTCACCATGGCCCTCAAAGTACTACGAAATATGTCTTCACAGATTGTAAGAAAAGAGGGTTGCCAAACTGTCGAATGAAAAGAAAGGGTTACAACTTTGAGCAGAATTCACACGTGAGGGTGTGGTTTGACAGATAACTTCCTTCTAGTTTTTGTCCTATCATATTTGCTTTTTCTCAATTGGCCTCAAACAGCTCCCAAAAGTCCCATTGCAGAAGGGACAAAAACATTGTTCTGAAATTCCTGAATCCAAAGTAAGGTGTACCTCTGTGAGATGAATGCACACATCACAAAGCAGTTTCTCAGAAAGCTTCTCTCTGGTTTTTTCACAAGAAATTTCCTTTTTCGTTGGTGGGCCTCAATGCATTACCAAATATCACTTCAGAGAACACAAGACAATGCTGTTTCCAACCTGGTGAATGAAAAGAAATGTTTACCTCTGTGAAACGAATGTGCAAATCACAAGTTGATTTGTCCAATAATTTCTTTCCAGTTTTGATTCTGAGATTGTTGCCCTTTCACCCCAGAATCCAGAAGCACCAGAAAGTGCTTTGGCAGAATGGACAAAGACAGGGTTGTAAACTGCTAAACCAAAGAAACGTATAAACCTGTGAGGTGAACAGACACATCACAAAAGAGTTTCTCAGAAAGATTCTTTCTACTATTAATCTGAAACATTTCCATATTCACAGGAGGCCTTAATGCACTACAGAATATCTCTTGCCAGATTGTAAGAAAACAGTCTTTCCCTACTGCTGAATGAAAAGAAATATTTATATCTGTGAGAAGAATTCACACATTAGTGTTGGGTTGGTCAGATAACTTTCTTCTATTTTTTGTCCTAAGATACTGGCTTTTTCACCATTGGCCTCATAGAGCTACAAAAGGTCCTTTTGCAGAATGGACAAAAACGTTGTTCTGAAACTGGTGAATACAACAAAAGTTGTAACTCTGTGAGATGAATGCACACATCACAAAGTAGTTTCTCAGAAAGCTTCTTTCCAGTTTTTCTCAGACAATATTTCCTTTCCTACCTTGGGACTCAACGGGCTAACAAATACGTCTTCACAGAACGTAAGGAAAGAGTGTTGCCAAACTGTTGAATGAAAAGAAAATTTTACACCTCTGAGAAAAACTCACACATCAGAATTCGGTTTGTCAGGAAACTTCCCTCTAGTTTTTGTCCTAGGGTATTCGCTTTTTCTGCATTGGCCTCAAACACCTCCCAAAGGTCCCTTCACAGAATGGACAAAAACAAGGTTCTGAAACTGATTAATCCAAAGGAAGGTTTAACTCAGTGAAATAAATGCACACATCACAGAGCAGTTTCTCAGAAAGCTTCTCTCCGGTTTTTATCACAAGGTATTTCCTTTTTCACTACCTAATATCTCTTGGCAGATTGTCAGAAAACAGTGTTTCCAAACTGCTGAATGAAAAGAAAAGTTTACATCTGTGAGAAGATTTCACACATCAGTGTTTGGTTTGTGAGATAACTTCCTTCTACTTTTGGTCCTAGGATGCTGGCTTTTTGGCCATTGGCCTCAAAGAGCTACAAAACGTAACTTCACAAAAATGGACAAAAACATTGTTCTGAAACTGCTGAATCCAACAGAAGGTGTAACTCTGTGAGATGAATGCACACATCACAAAGCAGTTTATCAGACAGCGTCTTTCTAGTTTTTCTCAGACAATATTTCCTTTTTCACCGTGTTCCTCAAAGCACTACCAAACATGTCTTCACAGATTGTAAGAAAGGAGTGTTGCCAAACTGTGGAATGAAAAGAAAGGTTTACACCTGTGAGAAGAATTCACACATCAGAATTCAGTTTGTCAGAAAACTTCCTTCTAGGTTTTGTTCTAGGATATTCGCATTTTCTCCACTGGCCTCAAACAGCTCCAAAATATTCCTTCACAGAATGGACAAGAACATTGTTCTGAAACTGCTGAATCCAACAGAAGGTGTAACTCTGTGAGATGAATGCACAGATCACAAAGCAGTTTCTCAGAATGCTTCTCTCTGGTTTTTGTCACAAGATATTTCCTTTTTCAAGGTGGGCCTCAATGAGCTACAAAATATCATTTTGGAGAACACAAGAAAACACTGTTTCCAAACTGGTCGACGAAAAGAAATGTTTAACTCTGAGGTGAATGTCCAAATAACAAGTTGATTTGTCAGATAACACCCTTACAGTTACAATTCTGAGATTTTTGCTCTTTTGCCCCTGGACTCCAATAGCACTAAAAGTCCTTTGGCAGAATGGACAAAGAGAGGATTTCCAAACTGCTGAATCCAAAGAAACTTTCAACTCTGTGATGTGGAAGGACACATCAAAAATAGTTTCTCAGAAAGCTACTATCTAGTGTTTATCTGAAAATATTTCCATTTTCACAAGGTTCTTCAATGCACTATTACATATCTCTTGGCAGACTGTTAGAAACCAGTGTTTCCAAACTGCTGAATGAAAAGAAAGGTTAAAATATGTGGGAAAATTTCACACATTAGTGTTGGTTTGTCAGATAACTTCCTTCTATTTTTTGTCCTAGGTTACCGGCTTTTTCGACATTGACCTCAAAGAGCTACAAAAAGTAATTTCGCAGGATGGACAAAAACATTTTCCAGAAACTGCTGCCTCCAGCAGAAGGTGTAAGTCTGTGAAGTAAATACACCCATCACAAAGCAGTTTCTCAGAAAGCATCTTTCTATATTTTCTCAGACTATATTTTCCTTTCTATATTTCCCTTTCTCACTGTGGGTCTCAAAGTTCTACCAAATATGTTATCACATATTGTAAGAAAAGAGTGTTGCTCAACTGTCGAATGAAAATAATGGTTTACAACTGTGAGAGGAATTTACACATCAGAGTTCAGTTTGTTAGATAAATTCCTTCTGGTTTTTGTTAAGATATTCACTTTTTCTCCATTGGCCTCAAATAAATCCAAAAGGTCCCTTTGCAGAAAGGATAAAAACATTGTTCTGAAACTGCTGAATCCAGAGGAAGGTGTAACTCTGTGAGATGAATGTGCACAGCACAAAGCAGTTTCTCAGAAAGATGCTCTCTGGTTTTTATCACAAGATATTTCCTTTTTCAAGCTGGGCCTCGACAAGCTACCAAATATCACTTTGGAGAATACAAGAAAATGCTCTTTCCAACCTGGTGAATGAAAAGAAATGTTTAACTCTGTGAGACGAATGTACAAATCACAAGTCAATTTGTCAGGTAATTTCCTTCCAGTTTCAATTCTGGGTTATTTCCCCTTCGTCCCTGGATGCCAGGAGCACCAAGAAGTCCTTTGGCAGAATGGACAAAAACAAGATTGCCAAACTGCTGAATCCAAAGAAATCGTTTAACTCCGTGAGGTGAACAGATAAACAACAAAAGTGTTTCTCAGAAAGTTTCTTTCTACTATTTATCTCAAGGCATATCATTTTTCACAGGAGGCCTCAGTGGGCTACCAAATATCTCTTGAGAAATTGTAAGAAAACAGTGTTTCCAAACTGCTGAATGAAAAGAAAAGTTGACATCTGTGACACAAATTCACACATCTGTGTTCAGTTTGTCAGATAACTTCCTTCTAGTTTTTGTCCTAGGATACTGGCTTTTTTGCCATTGACCTCAAAGAGTTACAAAATGTCCTTTCTCAGAATGTACAAAAATATTGTTCTGAAACTGCTGAATCCAAAGGAAGGTGTAACTCTGTGACATGAATGCACACGTCACAAAGTAGTTTCCCACAAAGCATTTCTCTGGTGTTTATCACAAGATGTTTCCTTTTTCAAGGTGGGCCTTGATGTGCTACCAAATATCATTTTGGAGAATGCAAGAAAACGCTTTTCCCAAACTGCTGAATGAAAGGAAATTTTTAACTCTGTGAGGAGAATGTTCAAATCACATGACAGTTTGTCACATAACTTCCTTCCAGTATCGATTCTGGGATATTTGACCTTTTGTCCATGGACTCCAGGAGCACCAAAATGTCCTTTGGCAGAATGGACAAAAACAGGATTACCAAACTACTGAATCCAAAGAATTGTTTAACTCTGTGAGGTGAATGGACACCTCACAAAAGAGTTTCTCAGAAAGCTTCTTTCTGCTCTTTTTCTGAAGACATTTCCTTTTTCACAGAAGGCCTCGATGTGCTACCGAATATCTCTTGACAGATTGTAAGAGTACAGTGTTTCCAAACTGCTGAATGAAAAGAAAGCTTTACATCTGTGAGAATTCACTCATCAGTGTTCCGTTTGTCAGATTACTTCCTTGTAGTTTTTGTCCTAGGATACTGGTTTTTTCACCATTGGCCTCAAAGTGCTACAAAATGTATTTTCACAGAATGGACAAAAACATTGTTATGAAACTGCTGAATCCAATGATTGGTGGAACTCTGTGAGATGAAAGCACACATCACAAAGCACTTTCTCAGAAAGCTTCTTTCTAGTATATCTCAGAAAATATTTCCTTTTTCACTCTGGGCCTCAAAGCACTACCAAATATGTCTTCGCAGATTGGAAGAAAAGAGTGTTGCCAAGCTGTCGAATGAAGACAAAGGGTTACACCTGTGGGAATAATTCACACATCAGAGTTCAGTTTGTCTGACAACTTTTATCTAATTTTTGTCCTAGGGTATTCCTTTTTTTCTCCATTGGCCTCTAAGAGCTCCCAAAGGTCCCTTCACAGAATGGGCAATGACATTGTTCTGAAACTGCTGAATCCATGGTAAGTTGCACATCTGTGAGATGAAGGCACACATCAGAAAGCCGTTTCTCAGAAAGCTTGTTTCTAGTTTTTCCCAGATGAGATTTCCTTTTTCACCATCAGGTTCAATGTGTTACCAAAAATGTCTTTGAGGATTTTAAGAAAAGTGTGTTGCCAAACTGTGGAATGAAAATAAATGTTTACACCTTGAGAAGATTTCACACATCACAGTTCAGTATGTCAGATAATTTTCTTCTACCTTTTGTCCTAGGATATTCACTTTTTCTCCATTGGCCTCACAGAGTTCCCTAAGGTCCCTTCACAGAATGGAAAAAATATTGTTATGAAATCTCTGAATCCATTGGCAGGTGTAACTCTTTGAGATGAATGCACACATAACAAAGCAGTTTCTCAGAAAACTACTATCTGGTTTTCATCACAAGATATTTCCTTTTTCAAGGTGGGCCATGACACACTACCAAATATCACCTTGGAGAACACAAGAAAACACTGTTTCCAAACTGTTAAATGAAAAGGAATGTTTAATTATGTGAGGTGAATGTACAAATCACAAGTTGATTTGTCAGATTACTTCATTCCAGTTTTGATTCTGGGATGTACACTATTTTGCCGCTGGACTCCATGAGTACCAAAAAGTACTTAGGCAGAATGCACAAACAGGATTAGAAAACTGCTGAATCCAAAGAAATGTTTAACACTGTGAGGTGAATTGACACATCACAAAAGAGTTTCTCAGAAAACTACTTTCTGGTATTTATCTGAGGATATTTCCTTTTTCACAGGAGGCCTCAATATGCTACTGAATCTCTCTTGGCAGATTGTATGAAAACAGTGTTTCCAAACTGCTGAATGAAAAGAAAGGTTTAAATCTGTGAGAAGAATTCTCACATCAATATTTGCCTTGTCAGATAAATTCCTTCTCATTTTTTCCCTAGGATGCTGTCTTTTTCATCATTGGCCTCAAATAACTACGAAAGGTCCTTTCACAGAATGGACAAAAATGTTATTCTGAAACTCCTGAATAAAAAGGAAGGTGTACCTCTGTGCAATGAATGCACACATAACAAAGAAGTTTCTCAGAAAGCTTCTTTCTAGTTTTTCTCAGACGATATTTCCATTTTCACCATGGGCCTCAAAGTGCTACAAAATATGTCTTAACAGATTGCAAGAAAAGAGTATTGTGATAGTGTAGAATGAAAATAAAGGTTCAAACTTGTTAGGAGAATTCTGACTTCAGAGTTCGGTTTGTCAGCTTAGTTGCTTCTAGATTTTGTCCTAGGAAATTCGAAGGGACACAAACATTGTTTTGAAACTGCTGAATCCAAGGGATGGGGTAACTCTGTGAGATGAATGCACACATCACAAAGCAGTTTCTGAGAAAGCTACTCTCTCGTTTTCATCACAAGTTACTTCCTTTTTCAAGGTGGGCCTCGATACGCTACCAAATATCACTTTGGAGAATACAGTAAAACACTGTTTCCAAACATGTGAATGGAAAGAAATGTTTAACTCAGGGAGGCAAATGTGCAAATCACAAGTCGACTTGTCAGACAACTTCCTTCGAGTTTCGATTCTGGAATATTCACCCTTTCACCCCTGCACACCAGGAGCACCAAAATGTACTTAGGCAGAATGCACAAAAAGAGGATTAGCAAACTGTTGAATCCAAAGAAACGTTTACCTCTGTAAGCTGAATGGATGCATCACAGAAGAGTTCCTCAGAAGGCTTCTTTCTGTTATTTATCTGAAGATGTTTCCTTTTTCACAGGAGGCCTCGATGCACTAACAAATATCTCTCGGCAGACTGTAAGAAAACAGTGCTTCCAAACTGATGAATGAAAAGAAAGGTTTACATCTGTGAGAATAATTCAAAAATCAGTGTTTGGCTTGTCAGATAGCTTCATTCTAGTTTTTGACCTAGGATACTGACTTCTTTGCCTTTGGCCTGAAAGAGTTACAGATGTTCCTTTCACAGAATGGACAAAAATATTTTTCTGTAAATGCTGATTCCAACTTAAAGTGTAACTCTGTGAGATGAATGCACACGTCACAAAGCAGTTTCTCAGAAAGCTTCTTTCCAATTTTCCTTACATGAAATTTCCTTTTTAACTATGAGTCTCAAAGCACTACCAAATATGTCCTTGCATATTGTAAGAAAAGAGGATTGCCAAACTGTCAAATGAAAAGAAAAGTTTACAACTATGAGAAGAACACACACATCAGGGTTCGGTTTTTCATATAACTTCCTTCTAGTTTTTCTCCTAAGATATTCACTTTTTCTCCATTGGCCTCAAAAAACTCTCAAAAGTCCCTTAGTAGAATGGACAAAAACAGTGTTCTGAAACTGCTGAATACAAGAAAGGTGCAAGTCTGTGAGAAAAACGCACACATCATGAAGTAGTTTCTCAGAAAGCTTCTCTCTGGTTTTTATCAAAAGATATTTTCTTTCTCAAGGTGGGCCTTGACACGCTACCAAATATCACTTCAGAGAAAACAAGAAAACACTGTTTCCACACTGGTGAATGAAAAGAAATGTTTAACTCTGTGAGGAGAATGTACAAATCACAAGTCAATTTGTCAGACAACTCCCTTCCAGTTTCGATTGTGGGATATTCACCCTGTTGCCCCTGGACTCCCAGAACACCAAAATGTCCTTTGGCAGAATGGACAAAAACAAGATTACCAAACTACTGAATCCACAGCAAAGTTTAACTCTGTGAAGTGATCAGATACATCACAAGAGAGTTTCTCAGAAATCTGCTTTCTACTCTTTATCTGAAGACATTTCCTTTTTCACAGGAGGCCTCAAAGCGCTGCCAAATATCTCTTGGCAGATTGTTAGAAAACAGTGATTGCAAACTGCTGAATGAAAAAAAAATTTTTCATCTGTGAGAAGAATTCACACATCAGATTTCGGCTTGTCAGATAACTTCCTTCTAGTTTTTGTCCTAGGATACTGGCTTCTTCACCATTGGCTTCAAAGAGCTACAAAATGTCGTTTCACAGAATGGACAAAAACGTTGTTCTGAAACTGCTGAATCCAATGGAAGGTGTAATTCTGTGAGATGAATGCACACATCACAAAGCAATTTCCCAGAAACCATTCTAGTTTATCTCAGATGATATTTCCTTTTTCACCATGGGCCTCAAAGCACTAAAACTATGTCTTCACAGATTGTAAGAAAAGAGTCTTGCCAAATTGTCACAAGAAAAGAGAGGTTTACACCTGTGAGAAGAATTCACACATCAGAGTTTAGTTTGTCAGATAGCTTCACTCTAGATTTTGTCCTACAATATTCGCTTTTCCTCCATTGGCGTCAAACAGCTGTCAAATGTCCCTTTGCAGAACGCACAAAGATGTTCTGAAACTGCTGAATGGAAAGCAAGGTGTAACTCTTTGAGATGAATGTACACATCCCAAAACAGTTTCTCAGAAAGCTTCTCTCTGGTTTTTATCAAAAGATATTTCCTTTTTCAAGGTGGGCCTCGATGTGCTACAAAATACCACTTTGGAGAATACAAGAATATGCTGTTTCCAAACTGGTGAATGAAATGAAATGTTTAACTCTGTGAGACGAATGTACAAGTCACAAGTCGATTTGTCAGAGAACTTCCTTCCGGTTTTGAGTCTGCGATATTTGCCCTTTTGACCCTGGATTCCAGGATTAACAAACAAAAAGTCTTTGGCAGAATGGACAAAAAAACAGGATTACCAAACTGCTGAATCCGAAGACACATTTAACTCTGTGACGTGAGTGGACACAACACAATATAGTTTCTGAAAATGTTTCTTTCTACTATTTATCTGAAGACATTTAATTTTTCACAGGAGATCTCAATGCGCTCCTGAATATCTCTTTGCAGATTGTAAGAAAACACTATTTCCATACTGCTGAATGAAAATAAAGATTTACATCTATGTGAAGAATTCACACATCAGTGATTGGTTTGTCAGATAACTTCCTTCTAGTTTTTGTCCTACGATACTGACTTTCGCACCATTGGCCTCAAACAGCTACAATTGGTCCTTTCACAGAACGGATAAAAACATTGTTCTGAATCTGCTGAATTCAACTGAAGGTGTAACTCTGTGAGCTGAATCCACATATTACAAAGCAGTTTCACAGAAAGCTTTTTTCTAGTTTCTCTCAGATGTTATTTCCTTTTTTACCATTGCCCAAAAAGTGTTACCAAATATGTCTTCGCAGATTCAAAGAAAAGAGTGCTTCCAAACAGTCGAATGAAAAGACAGGTTACACCTGTGAGAAGAAATCACACATCAGAGTTCCGTTTGTCAGATTACTTCCTTCTAATTTTTGTCTTAGGAAATTTGTTTTTTCTCCATTGGCTTCAAACATCTCCCAAATATCCCTTTGCAGAATGGACAAAAACATTGTTCTGAAACTGCTGAATCCAAAGGAAAGTGTAACTTTGTGAGATGAATGCACACATCATATGCAGCATCTCAGAAAGCTTCTTTCTAGTTTTTCTCAGATGATATTTCCTTTTTCACCATGGGCCTCAAAGCACTAAAAATATGAATTCACAGATTGTAAGAAAAGAGTGTCACCAAACTGTTGAATGAAAGAGAGGTTTAAATATGTGAATAGAATTCACACATCAGAGCTCAGTTTGTCAGATAACATTCTTCCACTTTTTGTCCTAGGATATTCACTTTTTCTCCATTGGCCTCAAACAGCTCCCAAAGGTCCCTTCACAGAATGCCTGAAAACATTGTTCTGAAACTGCTGAATCCAACGAAAGGTGTAACTCTGTGACATGAATGCACACATCACAAAGCAGTTTCTCAGGAAGCTTCTCTGTGGTTTTTATCACAAGATATTTCCTTTTTCAAGTTGGGTCTTGACCTGCTACCAAATATCGCTTCGGACAACACAAGAAAACGCTGTTTCCAAACTGGTGGATGAAAAGAAATGTTTAATTCTGTGAGACGAATGTACAAATCACAAGTTGATTTGTCAGATAACTTCCTTCCAGTTTTGATTTTGGGATATTCACCCTGTTGCCCCTGGATTCCAGGAGCACCAAAAAGTCCTTTAGCAGAATTGACAAAAACAGGATTACCAAATGCTTGAATTCAAAGAAACGTTTAACCCTGTGAGGTGAGCAGACACACCATGAAAGAGTTTCTCAGAAAGCTTCTTTCTACTATTTATCTGAAGACATTTCCTTTTTAACAGGAGGCCTCAGTGTGCTACCACATATCTCTTGGCACATTGTAAGAAAATAGTGTTTCCAAACTGCTGAATGAAAGAGAGGTTTACATCATTGAGAAGAATTCACACATCAGTGTTTGGTTTGTCAGACAACGTCCTTATAGATTTTGTCCTAGGATACTGGCTTTTTCACCATTGGCCTCAAAGAGCTACAGAAAGTCCTTTTGTAGAACGGACAAAAAAATTGTTCTGAAATTGCTGAATCCAACAGAAGGTGTAATTCTGAGAGATGAATGCACACATCACAAAGCGGTTTCTCAGAAAGTTTCTTTCTACTGTTTCTCAGATGATATTTCCGTTTTCACCATGGGACTCTAGGTGCTACAAAATATGTCTTCGCAGATTGTAAGAAAACAGTGTTGTCAAAGTGTCAAATGAAAAGAAATGTTTGGCCAGGAGCGGTGGCTCAAGCCTGTAATCCCAGCACTTTGGGAGGCCGAGACAGGTGGATCATGAGGTCAGGAGATCGAGACCATCCTGGCTCACTCAGTGAAACCCAGTCTCTACTAAAAAATACAAAAAAACTAGCCCAGCGAGGTGGCGAGCGCCTGTAGTCCCAGCTACTGGGGAGGCCGAGGCAGGAGAATGGCATGAACCTGAAAGGCGGAGCTTGCAGTGAGCTGAGATTCAGCCACTGCACTCCATTTTGGGTGACAGAGCGAGACTCCATCTCAAAAAAAGGAAAGAAAAGAAACGTTTACATCTGGAAGAGGAATTCACACATCAGGGTTCAGTTTGTTGGGTACATTTCATGTAGCTTTTGTCTTAGGATATTTGTTTTTTCTCCTTTGGCCTCAAACAGTTCCAAACGTCCCTTCGCAGAATGGACAAAAACATTGTTCTGAAACTGTTGAATCCAAAGGAAGTTGTAACTCTGTGAGATAAATGCACACATCACAAAGCAGTTTCTGGGAAAGCTCCTCTCTTTTCTTTTATCACAAGATATTTCCTTTTTCGTGGTGGGCCTTGACACGCTACCAAATATCACTTTGGAAAATAAAGAAAATGCTATTTTCAAACTGGTGAATGAAAAGAAACGTTTAACTCTGTGAGACGAATGTGCAAATCAGAAGTCAATTTGTCTGAATACTTCCTTCCGGTGTTAATTATGGGATATTCACCCATTCACCCCTGGACTCCAGGAGTACCAAAAAGCCTTTTGCAGAATGGACAAAAAAGGATTACCAAGCTGCTGAATCCAAAAGATCATTTTACTCTGTGAGGTGAACAGGCGAGTCACAGGATTTTCTCAGGAAGCTTCTTTCTACTACTTATCTGAAGACATTTCCTTTTTCACAGGAGGCCTCAATGTGCTGTGAACATCTCTTGGCAGATTGTAAGAAAACAGTGTTTCCAAACTGCTGATTGAAAAGAATGGTTTATATCTGTGAGAAGAATTCGCACATCAGTGTTCAGTTTGTCAGGTAGCTTCCTTTTAGTTGTTGTCCTAGGATACTTGTTTCTTCACCATTGGGGTGAAGAGCTACAAAAAGTCGTTTTGCAGAATGGACAAAAACATTGTCTTGAAATTGCTCAATCAAATGGAAGGTGTAAGGCTGTGTGATGAATGCACACATCACATGGCAGTTTCTCAAAGTTTCTTTCTAGTTTTTCTCAGAATGAATTTTAGTTTTCATCATGGGCCTCAAAGGGCTACCAAATATGTCTTCGCAGATTGTAGGAAAAGAGTGTTGCCAAACTCTCAAATTTAAGGAAAAATTTACACGTGTGAAAAGATTTCACACATCAGAGTTTGGTTTGTCCGATAACTTCCTGCTAGTTATTGTGATAGGATATTCAGTTTTCCTCCATTGGCCTCACACAGTTCCCAAAGGTCCCTTCGCAGAATGGATGAAAACATTGTTCCGAAACTGCTGAATCCAAAGAAAGGTGAAACTCTGTGAGATGACAGCACACAACATAAAGCAGTTTCTCAGAAAACTTCTCTCTGGTTTTTATCACAAGGTATTTCCTTTTTCACGGTGGGTCTCGACACCCTACAAAATATCATTTCAGATAATACAGGAATACGCTGTTTACAAACTGGTGAAAGAAAAGAAATGTTTAACTTTGTGAGACAAATGTAAAATCACAAGTCAATTTGTCAGATAACTTTGTTGCAGCTTTGATTCTGGGATATTCGCCCTTCTGCCCCTGGACTCCAGGAGCACCAAAAAGTCATTTGGCAGAATGAACAAAAACAGGATTACAAAACAGTTGAATCCAAAGAAACGTTTAACTCTGGGAGGTGAATGGACACATAACAGAAGAGTTTCTCAGGAAGCTTCTTTCTACTGTTTGTCTGAAGACATTTCCTTTTTCAGTGGATGCCTCAATGTGCTACTGAATATCTCTTGACAGATTGTAAGAAAACAGTGTTTTCAAACTGCTGAATGAAAAGAAAGGTTTATATCTGAGAGAAGAATTCTCACATAAGTGTTCAGTTTGTCAGATAACTTCTTTCTATTTTTTATCCTAGGATACTAACTTCTTCAACATTGGCCTCAAAGAGCTATAAAATGTCCTTTGGCAGAATGGACAAAAATATTGTTCTGAAATTGCTGAATCCAAAGGAATGTGTAACTCTGTGAGATGAAAGCACACCACACAAAGTAGTTTCTCAGAAGCCTTCTCTCTGGTTATCATAAGATATTTCCTTTTTCAAGGTGGTCCTTGATGCGGTACCAAATATGACTTTGGAGAACACAAGAAAACAATGTTGCCAAACTGGCGAATCAAAAGAAATGTTTAACTCTCTGATATGAATGTACAAATCACAAGTCGATTTGTCAGATAACTTGCTTCAAGTTTCTATTCTGGGATATTAACCCTTTTACCCCTGTACTCCAGGAGCAGAAAAAAATCCTTTTGCAGAATGAACAAAAACAGGATTATCAAACTGCTCAATCCAAAGAAATGTTTTACTCTGTGAGCTGAATGAGCAAATCACAGAAGAGTTTCTCAGAAAGCTTCTTTTTGTTACTTATCTGAAGACATTTTCTTTTTCACAGGAGACCTCAATTCCCTACCGAACATCTCTTAGTAGATTGTAAGAAAACAGTGTTTCCAAACTGCTGATGGAAAAGAACAGCTTATATCTGTGAGAAGAATTCACACATCAGTGTTTGGTTTGTCAGATAACTTCCTGTTAGCATTTGTCCTAGGATACTGGCTTCCTTGCCACTGGCCTCAAAGAGCTACAACATGTCCTTTCGCAGAATGGACAAAAACATTGTTCTGAAATTTTGGTTCCAATGGAAAGTATAATTCTGTGAGATGAATGCACACATCACAAAGCAGTTGCTCAGAAAGCTGCTTTCTAGTTTTTCTGAGACAATATTTCCTTTTTCGCCATAGTCCTCAAAGCACTACCAAATATGTCTTCGCAGATTGTAAGAAAAGAGTGCTTCCACATTTTTGGATGAAAGAAAGGTTTACACCTGTAAGAAGAATTCACACATCAGAGTTTGGTTTGTCAGATAACTTCATTCTAGTTTTTGTCCTAGGATACTGGCTTTTTTGCCATTGGCCTGAAAGAGCTACAAAATGTCCTTTTGCAGAAGAGACGAAACAGGGTTCTGAAACTGCTCTGTGCAAAGTAAGGTGTAACTCTGTGAGATGAATGCACACATCAGAAAGCAGCTTCTCAGAAAGCTTCTCTCTGCTTTTTGTCACAAGATACTTCCTTTTTCAAGGTGGGCCCCAACACACTATGAAATATCACTTCGCAGAATACAAAAACCACTGTTCTCAAATTAGTGAATTAAAAGAAATTCACTAATTTGTCAGATAACTACCTTCCAGTTTAGAATCTGGGATATTCGTCCTTTCACCCCTGGACTCGATGAGCATCAAAAAGTCTTTTGGCAGAATGAATAAAAAAGGATTATTAAAATGCTGAATCCAAAGAAACGTTTAACTCCATGAGGTGAATGGACACATTACAAAAGAGTCTGTCAGAAAATTTCTTTCTACTGTTTATCTGAAGACATTTCCTTTTTCACAGGAGGCCTTAATGTGCTACCGAATATCTCTTGGCCTATTGTAAGAAAACAGTATTTCCAAACTGCTGAATGAAACAAAAAGTTTACATTTGTGAGAGAAATTCATACAATGGTGTTCGTTTTTCAGATAACTTCCTTCTAGTTTTGGTCCTAGGATACTGACCTTTTCACATTGACCTCAAAGAGCTACAAAATATCCTTTACCAGAATGGACTAAACATGTTCTGAAACTGCTGAATCCAAAGGAAGGTGTAACTCTGTTAGATGAATGTGCACATCACAAAACTGTTTCTAGGAAAGCTGCTCTCTGGTTTTTATCAAAAGATATTTCCTTTTTAAAGGTGGGTCTCAATGCACTACCAAATATCACTTCAGGGAATCCAAGGAAACTCTGTACCCAAACTGGTGAATTAAAATAAATGTTTAACTCTGTGAGACAAATGTACAAATCACAAGGGGATTTGTCAGATAGCTTCCTTCCAGTTTTGATTCTGGCATATTCGACCTTTTGCCCCTGGACTCCAGGAGCACCAAAAAGTCCTTTGGCAGAATGGACAAAAACAGGATTATCAAACTGCTGAATCCAAAGAAATGTTTAACTCTGTGAGGTGAATGGACACATCACAAAAGAGTTACTCAGAAAGATTGTTTCTTAGCAGATTGTAATTAAACAATGTTTCCAAACTGCTGAATGAAAAGAAAGGTTTACAACTTCTAGAGGAATTCACACATCAGTGTTCAGTTTGTCAAATATCTTCCTTCTAGTTTTTGTCCCAGGGCACTGACTTTTTTGCCATTGGCGTCAATGAGCTACAAAAAGTACTCTCACAGAATGGACAAAATCGTTGTTCTGAAACTACCAAATGCAATGGAAGGTGTAAATCTGTGAGATGAATGCAAACATCACAAAGCAGTTTCTCAGAAAGCTTCCCTCTAGTTTTTCTCAGACGTTATTTCCTTTTTCACTGTGGGCCTCAAAGTGCTGCCAAATATGTATGTGCAAATTGTAAGAAAAGAGTGTTGACAAAATGTAAAATGTAAAGGAAGCTTTACACTGGGAGAGGAATTCACACATCAGAGTTTGGTTTGTCAGATAACTTCCTTCTAGTTTTTGTCATACAATATGCGTTTTTCTCCATTGGCCTCAAAATTCTCACAAAGGTCAATTCGCAGTATGGAAAAAACATTGTTTTGAAAGTGCTGGATCCAAAGGAAGGTATAACAGTGAGTTGAATGCACACATCATAAAGAAGTTTCTCAGAAAGCTTATCTGTGGTTTTTACCACAGGATATTTCCTTTTTCAAGGTGGACCTCAACGAACTGTGAAATATCACTTTGGAATATATAAGAAAATGCTGTTCTCAAATTGGTGAATGAAAATCAATGTTTAACTCTGTGAGACGAATGTACAAATCACAAGTCTATTTGTCAGATAACTTCCTTCCAGTTTCGATTCTGGGATATTCGCCCTTTCACCCTTGAAAGGTCATTTCGCAGAATGGACAAAAACATTGCTCTGAAACTGCTGAATCCAACGGAAGGTGTAACTCTGTGAGATGAATGCACACATCACAAAGCAATTTCTCAGAAAGTTTCTTTCTAGTTTTCACCGTTGACCTCAAAGCACTACCAAATATGTTTTCACAGATTTTAAGAAAATAGTGTTGCCAAACTGTTGAATGAAAAGAAAGATTTACACCTCTGAGAAGAATTCACACATCAGAGTTTGGTTTGTCAGATAATTTTTTTCTAGTTTTGTCCTAGGATATTCACATTGTTATGAAACCTCTGAATCCAACGGAATGTGTAAATCTGTGAGACGAATGCACAAAGCACAAAGCAGTTTCTGAGAAGCTTCTTTCTAGGTTTTCTCAGACAATATTTCCTTTTTCACCATGGGCCTCAAAACACTACCAAGTATGTCTTCACAGATTGTAAGAAAAGAGTGTAGACAAACTGTTGAATGAAAAGAAATGTTATACCTGTGAGAAGAATTCACACATCAGAGTTCGGTTTGTCTGATAACTTCCTTCTCTTGTTTGTCCTAGGATATTTGCTTTTTCTCCATTGGCCTCAAACAGCTCCCAAAGATCCCTTCACAAAATGGACAAAAACACTGTCCCTAAATTGCAGGAAGGTGCAATTCTGTGAGATGAATGCACACATCACAAAGCAGCTTCTCAGAAAGTGTCTTTCTAGTTTTTCTCAGACCATATTTCGTTTTTCACCATGGACCTCACAGCACTACCAAATATATCTTCGCAGATCGTAAGATAAGAGTGTTGCCAAACTATCAAATGAAAAGAAAGGTTTACACCAGTGAGAAGAATTCACATATCAGATTTCAGATTGACAGATACCTTCCTTCTGGTTTTCGTCCTAGGATATTCACTTTTTCTCCAATGGCTTCAAACAGTTCCAAAAGTTCCCTTCAAAGAATTGACAAAAACATGACTCTGAAACTGCCATATCCGAAGGAAGGTGTGACTCTCTGAGATGAATGCACACAGCACAAACAATTTCTCAGAGAGCTTCTCTCTGGTTTTCCCACAAGATATTTCCTTTTTCAAGGTGGGCCTCAACGTGCTACCAAACATCACTTCAGAGAAAAAAAGAAAACGTTGTTTCCAAATTGGTGAATGAAAATAAATGTTTAACTCTGTGAGTTGAATGTACAAACCACAAGTCGATTTGTCAGATAACTTCCTTCCAGTTTCAATTCTGGAATATTTGCTCTTTTGCCCCTGGACTCCAGGAGCATCAAAAAGTCCTTTGGCAGAATGTTCAAAAACAGGATTACCAAACAGCTAAATCCAAAGAAACGTTTAATTCTGTGAGGTGAATGGACACATCACAAAAGAGTTACTAAGAAAACTTGTTTCTACTATTTATCTGAAGACATTTCCTTTTTCAAAGGACGCCTCAATGCACTACCAAATATCTCTTGGCAGATTGTAAGAAACAGTTTTTCCAAACTGCTGAATGAAAGGAAAGTTTACATCTGTGAGAAGAATCACACATCAGTGTTCAGTTTGTCAGATAGCAGATATAATGTTTCTGCGTAACTGCATTTTGATGTGTGCATTAGTCTCCCAGAGTTACAACACTCTTTTGAAGCCGCAGTTTGAGAACACTGGTTTTGTCAATTCTGTGGAAGGACATTTTAGAGCTCACTGAGGCCAATGGCAAAAGAGCAAATATCCCAGGACAAAAACGAGAAGGAAGTTATCTGACGAACCCACCTGTGATGAGTGCATTCCTCTCACAGAGTTAAACTTTTTGTTTCATTCAGCACTTTGTAAACAGTTTTCTTAAAGGCTGCAAAGAGATATTTGGTAGTGCCTTGAAGCCTCCTATGAAGAAGGAAATGTCTTCAGATCAATCATACAAAGAAGCTTTCTGAGATACTGCTTTATTTATTTATTTATTTTTGAGATGGAGTCTCGCTCTGTGGCCCAGGCTGGAGTGCAGTGGCCGGATCTCAGCTCACTGCAAGCTCCGCCTCCCGGGTTT
>NW_012116777.1:1816810-1831033 GCF_000951035.1 Colobus angolensis palliatus | reverse complement strand
TTAGCCAGGATGGTTTTGATCTCCTGACCTCGTGATCCGTCCATCTCGGCCTCCCAAAGTGCTGGGATTACAGGCTTGAGCCACCGCGTCCGGCCAGATACTGCTTTCTGATGTGTGACTTCATCTCAACGAGTTAAACTTTTTTTGTATACAGTAGTTTGATAACACTGTTTTTGCCCATTCTGCAAATGGATGCTTGTGGGCTCTTTGAGGTCAATGGCGAAAAAGTTAATATCCCAGGAGACTGACTAGAAGGAAGTTATCTGACAAACTGACTTGTCATTTCTACCCTCATCTCACAGAGCTAAACATTTCCTTTCATTCAGCAGTTTGGAAACAGTGTTTTCTGGGATTCTCATAAGAGATATTTGGTAGCACATTGAGGCCAATGGTGGAAAAGGAAATATCTTTGGATAAATAATAGAAAGAATAATTCGGAGTAACTGCTTGGTGATGTGTGCATTCGTCTCCCAGAGTTACACCCCTCTTTTGAAGCCACAGTTTGGGAACACTGATATTGTTAGTTCTGCTCAAGGACATTTGGGAGCTCATTGAGGCTAATGGTGAAAAAGCCAATATCCTGGGACAACAAGGAAATATCTTCATATAAATAATAAAAGGAATGTTTCTGACTAACTGCTTTGTGATGTGTCCATTCATCTCACAGAGTTAAACTTTTCTTTGGTTTCATCAAGTTGAAAACACTGTTTTTGTCCCTTCTGAAAATGGACATTTTGGAGATCCTTGAGACCAAGGTCAAAAAGCCAAATGTACCGGGATAAACACTAGAAGAAAGATATCTGAGAAACTGCTTTGTGATGTGATCATTTATGTTGCAGGATTAAGCCTTTCTTTTCATTCAGTAGTTTGGTAGCACTGTTTTCTTAGAATGTGCATAGAGATATTTGTCAGCGCACTTAGGTATATTATGAGAAAGGAAATATCTTGAGAAAAAAAATGAGAAAGGAGCTTCCAGGGAAACTGATTTCAGATGTCTTCAGTCATCTCACAGATTTAAAGCTGTCGCTGGATACAGCTGTTTGGAAACACTATTTTTGTCCATTCTGCAAATGGACATTTGATGCTCTTTGAGGCCAATGGTGAAATACCGAATATCCCAGGATGAAAATGAAAAGGAAGTTATCTGATAAACCGGTTTGTGTTTTGTGCATTCATCTCACAGTGTTAAACACTTCTTTTCATTAGGCATTTTGTAAACAGTGATTTTGTATTTTTTTGTATTCTGTGAAGAAAGACTTTGTAGCGCTTTGAAGCCCACGGTGAAAAAGGAAATATCTTGTGAGAAAAACTAGAGCGAAGCTTTCTGAGAAACTACTTTGTGATGTGTGCATTCATTTCACAGAACCAACGGTTCTTTGGATTCATCAATGCAGTGACACTGTTTTTGTTTATTCTGTGAATGGACATTTGGTAGCTTTTTGAGGTCAATGGTGAAAAAGTGAACATCCCAGAAAAAAACCTGAAAGAAAAAATCTGAGAAACTGCTTTTTGATGTGTGCATTCCTCTCAACGAGATAAATGTTTCTTTTCATTCAGCCATTTGGAAACCCTGTTTTTGTGGTATATTTGAAGGGATAATTGGCAGTGCCTTGAGGCCAATTTTGGAAAAGGAAATATCTTCAGATAAAAACTAAACAGAAGCTTTCTGAGAAACTGCTTTGTGAAGAGTGCATTCATCTCAAAGAGATACACTTTTCTTTGGATTCAGCAATTTCGGAACACTGTTTTGTTCATTTTGTAAGCAGACATTTTGGTGTTGTTTGAGGCCAATGACGAAAAAGTGAATATCACAGGAGAAGAACTAGAAGGAAGTTCTCTGACAAACCAACTTCTGATTTGTATATTCATCTCACAGAGTTAAATATTTATTTTCATTCAACAGTTTGGAAACAGTGTTTTATTGGACTCTCCAAAAATATATTTGGTAGAGCTTTGAGAACAATGTGAAAAGGGAAATATCTTCATATAAAAAATAGAAAGAAGATTTCTGAGAAACTGCTTGGTGACGTGAGCAAACCTTCATGTGGATTCAGCAGTTTGGGAACACTGGTCATGTCCATTCTGTGAATGGAAATTTGGGAAATCTTTCAGGTCAGTGACAAAAAAGCAAATAGTCCAGGATAAAAACTAGAAGGAAGTTATCTGACAAACCGCCCTATGGTGTGTGCATTCAACTTGCTGAGTTAAACCTGTTTTTTTATTCAGCAGTTTGGACACTGTTTTCTTAGAATCTGTGAAGAGATATTCAGTAGTGCATTGAGGCATATGGTGAAAAATGAAATATCTTCAGATAAATGGTAGTAAGAATGATTCTGAGTATCTGTTTTGTGATGTGTGCATTGATCTCCCAGAATTACACCTCTCTTTTGATGCAGCAGTTTGGGAACACTGTTTTTTTCCATTCTGAATAAGGACATTTGGGAGCTCTTTCAGGTCAATGGCATAAAAGCAAATATCCCAGGACAAAAACTAGAAAGAAGTCATCTGACAAACTGACCAGTGATGTGTGCATTCATCTCACAGAGTTAAACCTTTCATTTCATTCAGTGCTTTGTAAACACTGTTTTCTTACAATCTTTGAAGAGATATTCAGTAGCATTTTGAGCCCCTAAAAAGAGGGAAAAATCTTCAGATCAATAGTAGAAAGAAACTTTCTGGGATACTGCTTTTAGATGTGTGAGTTCACCTCACTGAGTTACACATTTCTTTATATTCAACTGTTTGGTAACACTGTTTCTGCCCATTCTGTGAATGAACGTTTGGGGACTCCTTGACACCAATGGCAAAAATGCCAATATCCCAAGAGAAGAACTAGAAGGAAGTTATCTGACAAACTGACTTGTGATTTGTACATTCATCTCAGTGTTAAACATTCCCTTTCATTCAGCAGTTAGGAAACAGTGTTTTCTGGGAATCCCAGAGAAGAAATTTGGTAGCCCATTCAGGCCAACAGTGAAAAAGGAAATATCTTCAGCTCAATAATAGAAAGATTGTTTCTGAGTAACTCCTCCATGATGTGTCCATTCATCTCACAGTTAAACTTTTCTTTGGATTCATCAGTTTGGAAATACTGTTTTTGTTTACTCTTTGAATGAAATTTTTGGAACTCACTGAGGCGAATGTCAAAAAACTTAATATCCAAGGACAAAAACTGGAAGGAATATATCTGAGAAACCATTTTATGATTTGTCATTCATGTTTCAGTGTTAAACCTTTATTTTCATTCAGCAGTTTTGTAGCACTATTTTTTTAGAATCTGTGTAGAGATACTTAGTAGTGCCTTTAGGTCTGTGATGCAAAAGGAAATATCTTCAGGTAAAAATGAGAAAGAAACTTCCTGGGAAACTGCTCTTGGATGTGTTCATTCACTTCACAGAGTTAAGCTTTCTTTAGATTCAGCAGTTTGAAAACACTGTTTTTGCCCACTCTGCGAATGGACATTTGGATGCTCTTTGACTCCAATGGTGAAAAAGCAAATATCCCAGGATAAAAACTACAAGGAAGTTATTTGACAAACCGACATGTGTTTTGTGCATTCATGTCACAGCGTTAAACTCTTCTTCTCATTCAGTGGTTTGGAAAGAGTGTTTTCTTGTATTCTGCAAAGAGCTACTTGGTAGCACCTGGAGGCCAATGGTGAAAAGGAAATGTCTTGTGAGAAAAACTAGAGAGAAGCTTTCTGAAAAACTACTCTGTGATGTGTGCATTCATTTCACAGAGTTAAGTTTTTCTATGGATTCCGCAGTGTACTAACACTGTTTTTGTTTCTTCTACCAATGGACATTTGGTAAGTCTTTGAGGTTAATGACAAAAAAATGAATATCCCAGGATAAAAACTAGAAAGAAGATATCCTAGAAACCGCTTCCTGATGTGTGCATTCATCTCAAAGAGTTAAACCTTTCTTTGTATTCAGCAGTTTCTGAATACTGTTTCTGTTCATTCTGCAAATGGGAATTTTGGTGCTATTTGAGGCCGATGGCTAAAAAGCAAATATCCCAGGAGAAGAAATTAGAAGAAAGTTATCTGACAAACCTACTTGTGATTTTCACATTCATCTTGCAGAGTGAGACGTTTATTTTCATTTAGCAGTTTGGAAAAAGTGTTTCCTTCGATTCTCAGAGAAGATATTTAGTAGCGCTTTGAGGCCTATGTTGAAAACAGAAATACCTTCATATAAAAACTAGAAAGAAGTTTTCTGAGAAAATCCTTGGTGATGCAGGTATTCATCTCACAGAGTTAAACATTTTTGTTGATTCAGCAATTTGGGAAAACTGATTTTATCCATTCTGCCAATGGGCATTTGGGAGATTTTTGAGGCCAGTGGTGAAAAAACTAATATTACAGGACAGAAACCAGTAGGAAGTTATCTAACAAGCTGACCTGTTATGTGTATATTTCTTTCACATAGTAAAACCTTTTTTTGGATTCAGCAGTGTGGTAACACTGTTTTTGATTCTTCTGCGAATTGACATTTTGTAGCTCTTTGAGGTCATAGGCAAAAAAGTTAATATCGCATGATAAAACCTAAAAAGAAGATATCTGAGAAACCGCTTTGTGATGTGTCCATTCCTCCTACAGAGTTAAACCTTTCTTTTCTTTCAGCCATGTGGAAACCCTGTTTTTGCGCTATCTCTGAATGGATGTTTGGCAGTGCCTTGAGGCCAGTGGTGAAAAGGGAAACATCTTCAGATGAAAACTAGAAAGAATTAGAAGAAAGTTTTCTGACAAACTGACTTGTGATGTGTGCATTCATCTCACAGAGTTAAACCTGTCTTTTCCTTCAGCAGTTTGGAAACATTGTTTTCTAAGTATCTGTGGGGAGATATTCTGTAGTACATTGAGGCCTTTGGTGAAAAAGGAAATATCTTGAGATAAATGGTAGAAAGAACGTTTCTGAGTAACTGCTTTGTGATATCTGCATTCATCTTCCAGAGGTACACATCTCTTTTAATGCAGCAGTTTGGAAATTCTGGTTTTGTCCATTCTAAGTGAGGTCATTTGGGAGCTCATTCAGGCCAATGGCATAAAAGCAAATATCCCAGGACATAAACTCAGAGGATGTTTCCCTTTTCAATGTTGGCCTCAAAGCACTACAAAATATGTCTTCGAAGAATACAGAAAAACACAGCTTCCAAACTACTAATTGAAAGGAAGCATTGAACTCTGTGAGATGAGTGCACAAAACACCACCCGCTTTGTCAGATAGCTTCCTTGTAGTTTCTAGCCACGGATATTCAATTTTTTGCCTTTGCCCTCATAAAGCCCCCAAATGTCCATTCACAAAATGGACCAAAGCAGTGTTCCAAAACTGCTGAATCTAAAGAAAAGTTTAACTCTTTGAGATGAATGCACACATCACAAAACAGTTTCTCAGATAGATTGATTCTAGTTTTTATCTCAACTTTTTTTTCATCATTGGCCTCAATGTGCTCCCAAAAATACTTTCACAGATGCTACAAAAACAGTGTTTCCAAACTGCCAAACAAAAAGAAAGGTTTACCTCTGCAAGATGACTGCACACATCATAAAGCTGTTTCTCAGATATCTTCTTTCTAGTTTTTAACCTGGTACAGTCACTTTTTTTGCCACAGACCTCAAAGAGCTAGTAAACTTCCATTTGCAGAAAACTGAAAAACAGTGTTACCACACTGCTGAATCCACAAGTAAGTGTAACTCTGTCAGATGAATGCAAACATCACAAAACTGTTTTTCAGAATGCCTCTTTCTAATTTTTCTCACAAGATATTTCCTTTTTCAAGGTTAGCATCAAAGTGCTATCAAATATCACTTCACAGAATACAAGAAAACAGTTTCCAAACTGCTGAATGAAACAAAATGTTTCACTCTCTGAGACAAATGTACAAATCACAAGTCTATTTATCAGATAACTTCTTCTAGTTTTGATCTGGGGATATTCGCTTTTTCACCATTGTCCTCAAAAAGCACCAAAATGTCCTTTCCAGAAAGGATAAAAACAGGGTTACCAAACTTCTGATTCCAATGGATCTTTTAACTCTGCTGAGGTGAATGGACACGTCACAAAGCAGTTACTCAGAAAGCTTCTGTCTCCTATTTATCTGAAGAGATTTCCTTTCTCACTGAAGGCCTCAATGTTCTACTGAAAATGTCTTCACAGATTGTAAGAAAACAGTGTTTCCAAACTGCTGAATGAAAAGAAATGTTTACCTCTGTGAGAAGATTTCACACATCAGAGGTTTATGTGTGAGATAACTTCCTTCTAGTTTTTGTCCTAGGATATTCACTTTCTCACCATTGGCCTCAGTGAGGTACCAAATGTCCTTTCGTAGAATGGACAAAAACATTGTTCCCAAACTGCTGAAGCCAAAGAAAGGTGTACTCTGTGAGATGAATCCACACATCACAAAGGAGTTTCTCAGAAAGCTTCTTTCTAGTTTTTCTCAGAAGACCTTTCCTTTTTCACTGTGGGCCTCAAAGTGCTACCAAATATGTTTTTGTGGAATACTAGAAAACACCATTTTCAAACTGCTGAATGAAAGGAAATGTTGTGTTCTGTGAGATGAAAGCCCAAGACACAATTTGGTCTGTCTGATAACTTCCTTATAGTTTTTATCCTTGGATATTCACTTCTTTGCCTTCGGACTATTTGAGCCCCCAAATGTCCATTTGCAGAATGGACCAATACAGTGTTGCAAAATTGCTGAATCTAAAGAAAAGTTTAACTCTTTGAGATGAATGTACATATCAGAAAGCAGTTTCTCCGAAAGATTCTTTCTATCGTTTATCTGGATATTTCCTTTTTCTCTATTGTCCTCGATGTGCTCCCAAAAATACTTTCACAGATACTACAAAAACAGTGTTTTCAAACTGCTGAATGAAATGATAGGTTTAACTCGGCTAGGTGAATGCACACTTCACAAAGCAGTTTTTCAGATATGTTCTTTCTAGTTTTTATCCTGGGACATTCATTTTTTCACCATAGACCTCCAAGAGCTACTAAATGTCCATTTGCAGAATGAACAAACACAGTGTTACACACTACTGAATCCAAAGAAAGGTATAACTCTGTGAGGTGTATGCACACATCCCAAAGCAGTTTCTCAGAAAGCTTCTTTCTAGTTTTTCTCACATGATAGTTCCTTTTTCAAGGTCGGCCTGAAAGCTCTACAAAATATCTCCTCACAGAATACAAGAAGGCACTGTTTCCAAACTGTTGAAATAAAGGAAATATTTAGCTCTGGAAGACCAATGTAGAAATCACAAGTCGAATTATCACATAAATTCCTTCCAGTTTCAATCATGGGATATTCGTTTTTTCACCATTGGCCTCAAAGAGCACCCAAACGTCCTTTCATGGAATGGACAGAAACAGGGTTACCAAACTGGTGAATCCAATGGAACGTTTAACTCTTTGAGGTAAGTGCACCTATCACAAAGAGGTTTCTCAGAAAGCTTCTTTCTATTTACCTGAAAACATTTCCTTTTTCACAGGAGTCCCCTATGTGCTACTGAATATCTCTTCGCAGATTGTAAGGAAACAGTGTTTCAAAACTGCTGAATGAAAAGAAAGGTTTACCTCTATGAGAAGAATTCACACATCAGAGGTCGATTTGACAGACAATTTCCCTCTAGATTTGTCCTAGGATATCCGCTTTTGCCCTTGGCCTCAATGAGGTCCCAAATGTCATTTCACAAAATGGACAGAAACATTGTTCCGAAACTACTAAATCCAAAGAAAGGTGTAACTCTGTGAGATGAATGCACACGTCACAAAGTGCTTTCTCACATATCTTCTTTCTAGTTTTAATAGTGGGACATGCACTTTTTTCTCCATGGACCACAAAGAACTACTAAAATTCCATTCACAGAAAAAACACAAACAGGGTTACCACACTACTGAATTCAAAGAAAGGTTAACTCTGTGAGATGAATGCACACATCACAAAGCAGTTTGTCAGAAAGCTTCTTTCCAGTTTTTCTCAAAATACATTTTCTTTTTCAAATTCAGCCTCAAAATGCTACAAATATCTCTTCACAGAATACAAGAAAACGCTGTTTCCACACTGCAGAATGAAAAGAAATGTTTAACTCCTTGAGATGAATGTACAAATCACAAACCGATTTGTCAGATATCTTCCTTCTAGTTTCAATCTTTGGACATTTGGTTTTTCACCATTGGTCTCAAAGAGCACCCAAAAGTCCTTTTGCAGAATGGACAAAAGCAGGGTTACCAAAGTGCTGAATCCAGTGGAACGTTTAACTCTGTGAGGTGAACAGACACATCACAAAGCAGTTTCTCAGAAAATTTCTTTCACTACTTATCTAGAGACATTTCCTTTCTCACAAGAGGCCTCAATGCACTACCAAATATCTCTTTGCAGATTGTAAGAAAACAGTGTTTCCAAAATGCTGAATGAAAGGAAAGGTTTAACTCAGTGAGAATAATTCACGCTTCAGAGGTCGATTTGTCAGAGGTCTTCCTTCTAGTTTTTGTCCTAGGATATTTGCTTTTTCTCCATTGGCCTCAATGAGTTCACAAATGTCCATTCACAGAAAGGACACAAACATTGTTCCAAAACTGCTGAATCCAAAGAATTGTGTAACTCTGTGAGATGAATGCACACATCAGAAAGCAGTTGCTCAGTAAACTTGATTGTGGTTTTACTTAGAAGATATTTCCTTTTTCAGCATTGGCGTCAAAGTGCTACCAAATATGTCTTTGCTAAATACAAGAAACACTGTTTCCAAACTGCTGAATGAAAGAAAAAATTGAAATCTGTGACGTGAATTCAAAAAACACAAGTCGGTTTGTCAGATAACTTCCTTGAAGTTTCTAACATCGGATATTCGCTTTTTAGCCTTTGGCCACAGAGAGTCCTCAAATGTCCATTCACAGAATGGGCCAAAACAGTGTTCCGAAACTGCTGAATTCAAAGAAAGGTTTAGTTCTTTGAAATGAGTGGACACATCACAAAGCAGTTTCTCAGAAAGCTTCTTTCCACTTATTATCTGAAGATGTTTCCTTTTTCATGATAGGCCTCAAAGCACTCCCTAATACCCCTTCGTAGATTCAACAAAAACAATGTTAGCAAATGGATCAATGAAAAGAAAGGGTTAACTCTGTGTGAGGAATTCACAGGACAAAAAGTGAATTCTCAGAAAATTTCCTTTTCGTTTTTATCTGAGAATAATGTCTTTTTCATCATATTTTTAATAGCGTTCCCAAATGTCTCATCTCAGATTCCACAAAAACAATGATTTCAAACTACTGAATCCAAAAAAAGGCTTAACTCTAGGAGATGAATGCACACATCACAAAGCGGTTTCTCAGAATGCTTCTGTCCAGATTTCATCTGAAGATATTTCCTTGCTCACCATAGGACTCAGGGCGCCCCCTAAAGTCCCTTCATGGATTCGTCAAACACAGAGTTTCCAAGCTGTGCAATATAAGGAAAGATTTAACTCTGTGACTTGAATGCACAGATCAGAAAGCAGTTTCTTGCAATGCTTCTTCCTAGTTGTTACCTGAAGATATTTCATTTTTCACCATAGGTTTCAATGCGCTCCAAAATATCACTTGGTAGGTTTTACATGAAAAGTGTTTTCAAAATGCACTATGAAAAAAAAGGTATAACTCTGTGAGTGGAATGCAGTCATCACAAAGCAGTTTCTCAGAAAGTTTCTGTACAGTTATATCTGAAGATATTTCCTTTTCCTCCATAGGCCTCAATGCTCTTCCAAAAGTCTCATCATGGATATATCAATGACAGAGTTTCCAAACTGTGTAACATAAGGAAAGCTTTAACTCTATGAGATGAATGCACATATCACAAAGCAGTTTCTCAAAAAGATTCATTCCAGTTTTTATCTGTGGATATTTCCTTCTTCACCATAGGCTTCAATGAGCTCTGAAATATCCCTTGGTAGCTCTTACACCAAAAGTGTTTCCACACTGCTCTACGAAAAGAGAGGTATAACTCTGTAAGTGGAATGCACAATTCACAAAGCAGTTTCTCAGAAAGCTTCTGTCCAGTTTTCATCTGAAGATATTTCCTTGTTCACCATTTGCTTCACTGTGAGATGAATGCACATGCCAAAAAGCAGTTTCTTGGAATGATTCTTTCTGGCTTCTATCTGAGTATATTTCACTTTTCACCATGGACTCCAAAGTGCTCTGACATATCATGTGGCAGGTTTTCAAAGAACAGTGTTTTCACACTACCTTATGAAAAAAGAGGTCTAACTCTGTGAGTGAAATGCACCCATCACAAAGCAGCATCTCAGAAAGCTTCTCTCCAGGTTTTATCAGAAGATATTTCCTTTATAACCATGGGTCTCAATGCACTCAGGAATGTCTCTTCATGGATCCATCAATTAAAAAGTTTCCTTACTGTGTAATGTAAAGAAAGTTTTAACTCTGTGAGATGAATGCACATATCACAAAGCAGTTTCTCAGAAAGCTTCCTTCTAGTTTTCATTTGAGTATATTTCCTTTTTCACCATAATCTTCATAGTGTTCCCAAATGACCCTCCTCAGATTCCACAAAAACACTGATTTCAAACTGCTCATTCCAAAGAATGGTTTAACTCTACGAGATGAGTACACACATAACAAAACAGTTTCTCAATAAGCTTCTGTCCAGTTTTCATCTGATGATATTTCCTTGCTCACCATAGGCCTCAATGTGCTCCCAAATGTCTCTTCACAGATCCGCCAATGACAGACTTTCCAACCTGTATAATGCAAAGAAAGCTTTAACTCCGTGAGAGGAATGCACATATCACACAGCAGTTTCTCAGAAAGCTTCTTTCCAGTTTTTACCAGAGGCTATTTCCTTTTTCATCATAATCATAGTGTTCCCAAATGACCCCCCTCAGATTCTACAAAAACACTGATTTAAAACTGCTCAATCCAAAGAATGGTTTAACTTCACGATATGAGTACACACATAACAAAGCTGTTTCTCAGAAATCTTCTGCCCAGTTTTCATCTGAATATATTTCCTTGCTCACCATAGGCCTCAATGCATTCCAAAATGTCTCTTCACAGATTGGTCAATAACAGACTTTCCAATCCGTATAACATAAAGAAAACTTTAACTCTGTGAGAGGAAGGCACATATCAAAAAGCAGTTTCTCAAAAAGCTTCCTTCTAGTTTTTATCTGAGGATATTTCCTTTTTCACAATAAACTTCAATGTGCACCAAAATATCCCTTGGTAGCTTTTACACCAAAAATGTTTCCACACTGCTCTATGAAAAGAGAGGTAAAGCTCTCTGAGTAGAATGCACACATCACAAAGCAGTGTCTCAGAAAACATCTCTCCACTTTTTATCCGAAAATACTTCCTTTTTCACCATAAGCCTCAAAGCACTCCTGAATATTCCTTCACAGATTCCACAAAAACAGTGTTAGCAAACTGCTCAATTAAAAGAAAGGGTTAACTTTGCTAAAGGAATTCACATGATGAAAAGCAGTTTCCTGGAAAGATTCTTTCTCTTTTTTATCTGAGGATATTTGCTTTTTCACCATATTCATCATAGCATTCCCAAATATCCCTTCTCAGATTGCAAAAAAACACTGATTTCAAACTGCTCAATCCAAACAATGATTGAACTCTATGAGGTGAGTACACACATAACAAAACAGTTTTTCAGAGAGCTTCTCTCCGGTTTTCATCTGAAGATATTTCCTTGCTCTCCATAGGCCTCAATGTGCTCCAGAAAGTCTCTGCAGATCCATCAATGACAGAGTTTCCAAACTGTGTAAAGACAGCTTTAACTCTGTGAGACCAATGCACATATTGCAAAGCAGTTTCTCAGAAAGTTTCTTTCCAGTTTTTATATGAGGATATTTCCTTTTTCACCACAGGCTTCAATGCACTCCTAAATATCCCTTGGTACTCTTACAACTAAAGTGTTTCCACACTGCTCTAGGAAAAGAGGGGTATAACACTGTGAGTGGGATTCACACATGACAAAGCAGTTTCTCAGAAAGATTCTCTCCAGTTTTTATCTGAAGATACTTCCTTTTTCATCATAGGCTTAAAGCACTCCCGAATATCCCTTTGCAGATTCCACAAAAACAGTGTTAGCAAAATGCTCAATGAAAAGAAAGGAATTCCTCTGTGAGAGGAATTCACAGGACACAAGTAAATTCTCAGAAAGTTTCATTCTCGTTTTTATTTGAGGATAATGCTTTTTTCACCATACTCTTCATAGTGTTCCAAAATGTCCCTTCTCAGATTCCACAAAAATTGTGATTTCAAACTGCTTAATCCAAATAATGTTTTATATTTATGAGATGAATACACACATCACAAAGCAGTTTTTCAGACAACTTCTGTCCAGTTTTCATCTGCAGATATTTCCTTGCTCACCATAGGCCTAAATGTGCTTCTGAATGTCTCTTCACAGATCCGTCAGTGACAGAGATTCCAAACTTTGTAATGTAAGAAAGCTTTAACTCTGTGAGATGAAGCAACGTATTACAAAGCAGTTTCTCAGAAAGCGTCTTTCCAGTTTTTATGTGAGGATATTTCCTATTTCACCATGTTCTTCAATGCGCTCCAAACTATCCCTTGGTAGCTTTTACACCTAAAGTGTTTCCACATTGCTCTATGAAAAGAGAAGTATAACTCTGTCAGTGGAGTGTAAACCTGACAAAGCAGTTTCTCAGAAAGCTTCTCTCCACGTTTTATCTGAATATATTTCTTATTTCACCATAGGCCTCAAAGTGCACCTGAATATCCCTTCGCAGATTCCACAAAAAACAGTGTTCGCAAACTGTTCAATGATACGAAAGGGACAATTCTGTGAGAAGGATTCACACGGCACAAAGCAGTTTCTCAGAAAGTTTCCTTCTACTTTTCGTCTAAGGATATATCCTTTTTCACCGTATTCTTCATAATATTCCCAAATGTCCCCTCTCATATTCCACAAAAACACTGCTTTCAAACTGCTCAATCCAATGAATGGCTTAACTGTATGAGATGAAGGCACACATCACAAAGAAGTTTCTCAGAAAGCTTCTCTCTAGTTTTCATCTGAAGGTATTTCCTTGCTCACCATAGGCCTCAATGTGTTTCAGAAAGTCTCTTCACAGATCTGTTAATGACAGAGTTTCCAAGCTGTGTTACATAAAAAAAGCTTTAATTCCCTGAGGTGAATGCACCTACCACAAACCAGTTTCTCAGAAACCTTATTTCCAGTTTTTATCTGAGGATATTTCCTTTTTCACCATAGGTTTCAATATGGTCAGAAATATCCCTTGGTAGCTTTTACACCAAAAGTTTTTCCACACTGCTCTATGAAAAGAGAGGTACAACTCTGTAAGTGAAATGCACACATCACAAAGCAGTTTCTCTAAATATTTCTGTCCAGTTTTAATCTGAAGATATTTCCTTGCTCACCATTTGCCTCACTGTGAGATGAATGCACAAATCAAAAGAGAGTTTCTTGTAATGCTTCTTTCTAGCTTTTACCTGAGCATATTTCACTTTTCACCATGGGCTTCAAAGCACACTGACATGTCAGTTGGTAGGTTTTACACGAACAGTCTTTCCACACTATCCTATGAAAAAAGAAGTCTAACTCTATGAGTGAAATGCACACATCATAAAGCAGTATCTCAGAAAGATTCTCTCCAGGTTTTATCTGAAGATATTTCCTTTTTAACAATAGGCCTCAATGCGCTCCAGAATGTCTCTTCATGGATCCATCAGTGACATAGTTTCCAAACTGTGTAATGCAAAGAAAGCTTTAACTCAATGAGATGAATGCACATTTAACAAAGCAGTTTCTCAGAAAGTTTCTTTCCAGTTTCTAACTGAGGATATTTACTTTTACACCATAGGTTTCAATGCTCTCTGATATATTCCTTGGTAGCTTTTCCACCAAAAGTGTTTCCACACTTATCTATGAAAAGAGAAGTGTATCTCTGTTAGTTGAATGCAAACATCACAAAGTAGTTTCACAGAAAGCTCCTCTGCAGTTTTTATATGAATATATTTCCCTTTTCTCCATAGGCTTCAATGAGCTCTGCAATATCCCTTGGTAGCTTTTATACCAAAAGCATTTCCTCACTGCTCAATGAAAAAGGAGGTATAACACGTCAAAAGGAATGTACACATCACACAGCAGTTTCTCAGAAAGCTGCTGTACAGTTTTCATCTGAAGATATTTCCTTGTTCACTTTTCACCTTGCCGCCAAATGCCTCTTCA
>NW_012116777.1:1801386-1816760 GCF_000951035.1 Colobus angolensis palliatus | reverse complement strand
TAACAGAGTTTCCAAACTGCGTAATGTAAAGAAAGCTTTAACTCTGTGAGATGAATGCACATATCACAAAGCAGTTCCTCAGGAAGCTTCTCTCCAGTTTTTATCTGAAGTATTTCCTTTTTTACCTTATGCCTGAAAGCACTCCCAAATATCCGAATATCCCCACACAGATTACATAAAGACAGTGTAAAAGACTGCACAATGAAAAGTAAGGGTTAACTCTGTGATATAAATTCACGCAACACAAAACAGTTTTTCAGAAAGATTTCTTCTAGCTTTTATCTGAGGGTATTTCCTTTTTCACCATATTCTTCATAGCGCTCCCAAATATCCCTTCTCAGATTCCACAAAAACGGTGATTTCAAACTGCTCAATCCAAAGAATGGTTTAACTCTATGAGGTGAATACACACATCATAAAGCAGTGTCTCAGAAAGCTACTGTCCAATTTTCACCTAAAGATATTTCCTTACTCACCATAGACCTCAGGGCTCCACCTAGTTTCCCATCACGGATTCCTCAAAAGCAGAATTTCCAAAGAGTGTAATGTAAGGAAAGCTTTAAATCTATCAGATGAATAGACATATCACAAAGCAGTTTCTTTCAACGCTTTTTTCTAGTTTTTATCTGAGGATATTTCACTTTTCACATAGGCTTCACTGCACTCAGAAACATCCCTTCGTAACTTTTACACAAAAAGTGTGTACATAATGCTCTATGAAAATAGAGGTATAACTCTGTGAGTGAAATGCATACATCACAAAGTAGTTTCTCAGAAAGCTTCCATCCAGTTTGTAACTGAAGACGTTTCCTTTTTCACCATAGGCCTCAAAGTGCTTTCGAATATCCCTTCACAGATTACATAAAAACAGTGTTAGCAAACTGCTCAATGAAAGAAAAGGGTTAACTTTGTGAGAGGAATTCAGAAGACACAAACTAGTTTCTCAGAAAGCTTCTTTTTCTTTTTTATTTGAGGATATTTCCTTTTTCACCATATTCTTTACAGCATTCCCAAATGTCGCCTCTGATTCCACAAAAACAGTGATTTCCCAGTGCTCAATTCAAAGAATTGTTTACCTCTATGAGATGCATACACACATCACAAAGCAGTTTCTCAGAAACCTTCATTCCAGTTTTTATCTGGGGATTTTTTTTCACCATAGGCTTCAATCTGCTCCAAAATATCCCTTGGGAGCTTTTACAACAAAAGTGTTTCCACACTTCTCTATGAAAAGAGAGGTATGACTCTGTGAGTGGAATGCATGCGTCACAAAGCAGTTTCTCAGAAAGCATCCCTCCAGTTTTTATCTGAGGATAATTTTTACTTTTTCAGCATAGAGTTCCATATGCTCCAAAATATTCCTTGGTCGCTTTTACAACAAAAATGTTTCCACACTTCTCTATGAAAAGAGAGATGTAACTGTGTGAGAGGAGTGCACATCACAAAGGAGTTTCTCAGCAAGCTTCATTCTAGTTTTCATCTGAGGATATTTCCTTCATCGCCAAAATCTTCACAGCAATCCAAAATGTCCCTTCTCAGATTCCACAAAAACACTGATTTCAAACTGCCCAATCCAAAGAATGGTTTAATTCTATGAGATGAGTATATGTATCACAAAGCAGTTTCTCAGAAAGCGTCTTTCTTGTTTTATGTGAGGATATTTCCTTTGTCACCATAGGCTTCAATGCATTCCAAAATATCCCATCTCAGATTCCATAAAAACAGTGTTACTAAACTGCTCCATGAAAACAATGGTGTAACTCTGTGAGGTGAACTCACACATCAGAAAGCAATTTCTCAGAAAGCTTCTTTCTACATTTTATCTGAGGATGTTTCCATTTTCACCATAGGCCTCAACGCACTCCTGAACGTCCCATTGAAGATTCCACAAAAACAGTGTTAGCAAGCTGCTGTATGAAAACAACAGTGTAAAGCTGTGAAATGAATTCATATATCACAAAGAATTTTCTCAGAAAGCTTCTTTCTACTTTTGATCTGAGGATATTTCCTTTGTCACCATAGGCTTCAATGTGATCCAAAATATCCCTTCTCAGATTCCCCCAAAAAAGTGCTATCAAACTTCTCCATGAAAAGAATCATGTAACTGTGTGAGATGAATTCATACATCACAAAGCTGTTTCTCAAAAGCATCTTTCTGGTTTTTATCTGAGGATATTTCCTCTTTCTACATAGGCCTCTAGGCCCTCCCAAATATGCCATTGCAGATTCCATGAAAACAGTGATAGAAAAATGCTCAATGAAACAAAAGGTGTGATTCTGCGAGATGAAGGGACACATCAGAAAGCAATTTTGCAGAAAGATTCTTTCTAATTTTTATCTGAGGGTATTTCATTTGTCACCATAGGCTTCAATGTGACCCCGAATATCCCATTGCTGATTGCACGAAAATAGGGTTAGCAAATCGCTCAATGAAAGGAAAGGTGTAACTCTGTCAGATGGATTACCACATCACAAAGCAGTTGCTCAAGTGCTTCTTTCTGGTTTTTATCTGAAAATATTTTCTTTGTCACCATAGGCTTCAATGAGATCCAAAATACCCCTTCTCACATTTCGCAAAAACATTGATGTCAAACTGCTCCCTCAAAAGAAAGGTTTAACTCTATGTGTTGAATGGAAACATCACAAAGCAGTTTCTCAGAAGTCTTCTCCCTAGTTTTTATCACAGGATTTTTCCTTTGTCACCAGTGGCTTCAATGTGATCCGAAATGACCCTTCCAGATTCCCCATAAACAGTGCTACCAAATCTCTGCATAAAAAGTGTGGTGTAACACTGTGAGATGAGTTCACATATCACGTCACAATGCAGTTTCCCAGAAAGCTTCTTTCTAATTTTTATCACAGGATATTTCCTTTGTCACCATAGGCCTCGATGAGATCCAAAATATTCCTTCTCAGATTCCTCAAAAATAGTGGTACCAAACTGCACCATGAAAAGAATGGTGTATCACTGTGAGATGAATTCAAACATCACAAACAGTTTTTAAGAAACCTTCTTTCCAGTTCTTATCTGAGGATAGTTCCTTTTTCACCATAGGCTTCAAAGCACTCCCAAATATCACTTTGTGGATTCCATAAAAACAGTGTTAGCAAACTGCTTCATGAAGAGAAAGGTGTATCTCTGTAAGATGAATTCACACATCACAAATAAGTTTCTCAGAAAGCTTCAATGTGATTCAATATATCCCCTCTGAGATTCCACTAATATGTTGATGCCAAATTACTACCTCAACAGAAAGGTTTAACTCCATGAGTTGAATGCACACATCACAAAGCAGTTTCTCAGAAGTCTTCTCTCCAGTTTTTATCTGATTATATTTCCTATCTCACCATAGGCCTCAATGCCCTCCCTCCTATCCCATTGCAGATTCCACGAAAACTGAGTTAGCAAACTGCTCAAAGAAAATAAAGTTGTAAATCTATGAGAAAAATTCAGACTTCACAAAGCAGTTTCTCAAACAGCTGATTTCTAGTTATTATCTGAGGATATTTCCTTTGTCACCAGATGCTTCAATGTGATCCAAAATATCCCTTCTCAGATTTCTCAAAAACAGTGCTACCAAACTGCTCCATGAAAACAGTGGGGTAAATCTGTGAGATAAATTCACACATCACAATGCAGTTTCTCAGAAAGCTTCTTTCTAGTTTTCGTCTGATATTATTTCCTATTTCCCATAGGCGAAAGTGCTCCCAAATATCCTGTTGCAGATTCCAAGGAAACAGTGTTAGCAAATTGCTATAAGAAAAGAAAAGTGCGACTCTGTGATACAAATGGACACATCACAAAGCAGTTTCTCAGAAAGCTTCCATCTAGTTTTTATCTGAGGATATCTCCTTTGTCACCGTAGGCTTCAATGACATCCAAAATATCCCTTCTCAGGCTCTCCAAAAACAGTGATATCAAACTGCTCCATGAAAAGAATTGTGTAACTCTGTGAGATAAATTCACACATCACAAAGCAGTTTCTCAGAAATCTTCTTTCTAGTTTTTATCTGAGGATATTTCCTTTTTCACCACAGGCCCCAATGGACTCCCGAATATCCCATGGCAGATTAAATGAAAACACTGTTAGCCAACTGGTATATGAAAAAGGGGTAACTCTATGAGATGAATTCACACATTACCAAGCAATTTCTCAGAAAGTTTCTTTCTAGTTTTTATCTGAGGATATTTCCTTTTTCACCAAAGGCCTCAATGCACTCCCATATATCCCATTGCAGATTCCACAAAAACTGTTAGCACACTGCTATATGAAAAGAAAAGTGTAAGTCTGTGAGATGAATTCACCCATCACAAAGCAATTTCTCAGAAAGCTTCTTTCTCTTCTCTGAGGATATTTCCTTTTTCACCATTGGTCTCAATGCACTCCCAAATAGCAAATTGCAGATTCCAAGAAACCAGTGTTAACAAACTGCTCAGTGTAAAGAATAGTATAACTCTGAGAAGTAAATTCACACATCACAAAGCAGTTTCTTAGAGAACTTCTTTATAGTTTTTATCTGAAGATCTTTCCTTTTTCACCATAAGCTTCAATGTGACCCTAATTATACCTTTTCAGATTCCACAAAAACATTGATGCCAAACTGCTCCCTCATCAAAAAGGTTTAACTCTTTGAGTTGAATAGACACATCACAAAGCAGTTGCTCAGAAGTCTTCCCTCCAGTTTTTATCTCAGGATATTTTCTTTTTCGTCAAAGCCATCAATGCCCTACCTAATATCCCATTGCAGATTCCAGGAAAACCATGTTAACGAACTGCTCAATGAAAAGAGAGATGTAACTCTGTGAGACGATTTCACACATCACAAAGCAGTTCCCCTAAAACATTCTTTCTAGTGTTTATCTGAGGATATTTCCTTTGTCATCATAGGCTTCAATGAGGTTGAAAATATCCCTGCTCAGATTCCACACAAACAGTGTTATCAAACTGTCCCATGAAAAGAATGGTGTATTACTGTGAGATGCATTCACACATCACAAAGCAGTTTCTCAGAAAGCTTCCTTATACTTTTTATCTGAGGATATTTCCTTCGTCATCATAGGCTTCAATGTTAACAAAAAAAATCCCTTCTAAGAATCCCCGAAAAGAGTGCTACCAAACTGATCCATGAAAAGATTGGTGAAATTGAGTGAGATGAATTCACACATCACCACGCAGTTTCTCAGAAAACTTCTTTCTAGTTTTTTCCTGAGGATATTTCCTTTTTCTCCATAGGTCTCAAGCATTCCCAAATATCCCATTGTAGACTCCATGGAAACAGTGTTAGCAAACTGATATGTGAAAATAATGGTGTAACTCTGGGAAATGAATTCACACATCACAAAACAGTTTCACTGAAATCTTCTTTCTAGTTTTTATCAGAAGATACATCTTTTGTCACCATAGCCTTCAATGCAATCCAAAATATCAATTCTCAGATTCCACAAAATCAATGGTACTGAACTGCTCCATTTAAAGAATGGTGTATTTCTGTGAGAGGAAATCATAAACCAGAAAGTAATTTTTCAGAAAACTTCCTTCTAGTTTTTGTTCGAGGATATTTCCTTTTTCACCATAGGGGCCTCAATGCATTCCTGAATATCCCATGACAGATTCAACGAAACAGTGTTAGCAAACTACTATGTGAAAAGAATGGTGTAACTCTGTGAGATGAATTCACACATCAGAAAGCAATTTCTCAGAAAGCGTCTTTCTAGTTTTTTCTCTGAGGATATTTCTTTTTCACCATAGGCTTCAATGCACTTCCCAATACCCCACTGCAGATTCCATGAAAAGAGTGTTAACATACTGCTCCATAAAAAGAAAGGTGTAACATTGTGAGATGAACTCACACATAACAAAGGCGTTTCTCAGAAATATTCTTTCTAATTTTATCTGAGGATATTTCCTTTGTCACCAAAGGCTTCCACACGATCCAAAATAACCCTTCTCAGATTAGAGAAAAACATTGATGCCAAACTGCTCCCTCAACAGAAGGATTTAATTCTACGAGATGGTTGCTCACATCACAAAGAAGTTTATCAGATATTTCTCTCCAGTTTTTATCTGAGGATATTTCCTTTTCCACCATAGTCCTCAATGCCCTCTGGAATATCCCACTGCAGATTCAACGAAAACAGTGTTAGCAAACTGCTCAATGAAAAGAAAGCTGTTAATCTGTGAGAACAATTGACAAATCAAAAAGCCGTTTCACAAACAGCTTCTTTCTAGATTTTGTATGAGGATATTTCTTTGTATCCAGAGGATTCAATGGGACAAAAAAGAAATCCACTTTCAGATTCAAGAAAAACAGTGCTACCAAACTGCTCCATGAAAAGAATGGTGTATTTCTGTGAGATGAATTCACACATCACAAAGTAGTTTCTCAGAAAGCTTCTTTCTGGTTTTTATCTGAGGATATTTCCTTTTTCACCATAAGCCTCAATGTGCACCTGAATATCCCACTGGAGATTCCATGAAAACAGTGTTAACAAACTTCTGTATGAAAAGAAAGGTGTAACTCTGTGAGAGGGACTCACACATCACATACAGTTTCTCAGGAAGATTCTTTCTAGTTTTTATCTGATGATATTTCCTTTGTCACCATAGGCTTCAGTGACATCCAAAATATCCCTTGTCAGATTCCAGAAAAACATTGATGATAAAACTGCTCCCTCAACAGAAATATTTAATTCTATGAGATAAATGCACACACCACAAAGCAGTTTCTCAGAAGGCTTTTCTCCACTTTTCATCTGAGGATATTTCCTATTTCACCATAGGCCTCAATGCTCTCCGAATATCCCATTGCAGATTCCATGAAAACAATGTTAGCAATCTGCTATGTGAAAAGAAAATTGTCACTATGTGAGATGAATTAACACAACACAAAGCAGGTTCTTAAAAAGCTTCTTTCTAGTATTTATCTGAGGATATTCTTTTGTCAAAATTGGATTCAATGTGATGAAAAGTATCCCTTCTTAGATTCCAGAAAAACGGTGCTATCAAACTTCTCCATGAAAAGAATGGTGTATCTCCTTGAGATGAATTCTCACATCACAAAGCACTTTCTCAGAAAGCTTCTTTCCATTTTCATCTTCTTTCCATTTCTCACCACAGACCTCTATGAGCTCCTGAATATCCCATTTCAGATACATCAAAAGCAGAGTTAGCAAACGATTATGCAAAAAGAGAAATGTAACTCTGTGAGATGAATTCACATATCACAAAGCAGTTTCTCAGAAAACTTCTTTCTAGTTTTTATCTAAGGATATTTCCTCTTTCAACATAGGTCTAAAAGCACTCCTGAATATCCCATTGCCAATCCCACGAAAACAGTGTTAACAAGCTACTCAATGAAAAGAATGGTGTAACTCTGTGAGATGAATTCACACATCACAAAGCAGTTTATCTGAAAGCTTCTTTCTAGTTTTTATCGGAGGATACTTCCTTTGTCACCATAGGCTACAAAGCGATCTAAACTATCCCTTCCCAGATTTCACAAAAAAAGTGCTACCAAATTGCTCCATGAAAGCAATGGCATATTTCTACTTTCTCAAAAAGCTTCTTTCTAGTTTTCATTTGAGGATATTTCCTTTGTCATCATTGGCTTCAATGTGATTAAAAGTATGCCTTCTCAGATTCCACAAAAACAGTGCTACCAAAATACTCAAACTGCTCAATGAAAAGAATGATGTAACTCTGTGAGATGAATTCAAACATCACAAAGCACTTTCTCAGAAAGTTCTTCCCAGTTTTCATCTGAGGATATTTCCTTTTTTACCATAGGCCTCTATGCACTCCAGAATATCCCATTTCAGATTGAGCTAAATCAGTGTCAGCAAACTATTGTACTAAAAGAGAGGTGTAAGTCTGTGAGATTAATTCACACATCACAAAGCAGTTTCTCAGAAAACTTCTATCTAGTTTTTCTCAGAGGATATTTGCTTTTTCACCAAAGGCCTCAATGCGTTCCCGAATATCTCATCGCAGATTCAATGAAAAGAGTGTTAGAAAACTGCTCAACCAAAAGAAAAGTGTAACTATGGGAGAAGAATTCACACATCACAAAGCAGTTTCTCAGAAAGTCTCTTTCTAGTGTTTAACTGAGGATATTTCCTTTTTCACCATAGGACTCAATGCACTCCTGAATATCAAATTGCAGATTCCAAGGAACCAGTGTTAACAAACTGCTCAATGTAAAGAAAGATATAACACTGAGAGATGAATTCACACACCAAAGAGCAGTTCCTCAGAGAACTTATTTATAGTTTTTATCTGATTATATTTCCTTTGCCACCATAGGGTTCAATGTGATCCAAATTGTCCCCTCTCAGTTTCCACAAAAACATTGATGCCAAAATCTCCCTCAACAGAAAGGTTTAACTCTATGAGTCCAATGGACACATCACAAAACAGTTTCTCAGAAATCTTCTCTCCAGTTTTTACCTGAGGATATTTCTTTTTACACCATAGCCCTCAATGCCCTCCCTAATATCCCATTGCAGATTCCATGAAAACGGTGTTAGCAAACTGCTAAATGAAAAGAAAGGTGAAACTCTGTGGGATGAATTCACACATCACAAAGCAATTTCTCAGAAAGCTTCTTTCCAGTTTTTATCTAAGTATATTTCGTTTTTCAGCACAGGCCTCAATACACTCTCAAATATCCCTTTGCAGATTCCACGTAAACAGCATTAGAAAATTGCTATATGAAAAGAAAGTGGTAACACTGTGAGATGAATTCACACATCACAAAGTAGTTTCCCTGAAATATTCTTTCTAGTTTTTATCTGAGAATATTTCCTTTGTCACCATGGGCTTCAATGCGACCCAAAATATCCCTTTTCAGACTCCACAAAAACAGTGTTACCAAACTGCTCCATAAAAGGAATGGTGTATTTCTGGGTGATGAATTCACACATCACAAAGCAGTTTCTCAGAAAGCTTCTTTCTACTTTTTATCTCATGATAATTTCTTTTTCATCATAGGCCTCAATATACTCCTGTGCATCCCATTGTAGATTCCACGAAAACAGTGTTAGCAAATTGCTCAATGAAAGGAAAGGTGTAACTCCATGCAATGAACTCACACATCACAAAGCAGATTCTCAGAAAGTTTCTTTCTACTTTTTATCTGAGGATATTTCCATTCTCACCATAGGCTTCAATGCGAAACAAAATATCCTTCATCAGATTTTCCAAAAGCAGAGCTACTGAACTACTCCATCAAAAGAATAGTGTAACTCATTGAGATGAATAAACACATCACAAAGCAGTTTCTCAGAAAGCTTCTTTCTGCTTTTTATCTCATGATAACTCCTTTTTCACCATAGGCCTCATTATGCTCCCATGTATCCCATTGCAAATTCCACGAAAACAGTGCTACCAAACTGCTCCATGAAAAGAATGGTGTATTTCTATGAGATGAATTCACACATCACAAAGAAGTTTCTTAGAAAGTTTCTTTCTAGTTTTTATCTGAGGATATTTATTTTTTCACAATAGGCCTCAAGGCACTCCCGAATATTCCATGGCAGATTCAATAAAAACAGGGTTAGCAAACAGTTATATGAAAAGAAAGGTGTAACTCTGTGAGATGAATTCAAATATCAAAAGCAATTTTTCAGAAAGCTTATTTATAGTATTTATCTGAGGATATTTACTTTTTCACCAAAGGCCTCAATGCACTCCAAAATATCCAATTGCAGATTCCACGAAAATAGTGTTTGCAAACTGCTCAATGGAAAGAAAGGTGTAACTCTGTGAGATGAATTCACACATCACCAAGCAGTTTCTCAGAAAACGTCTTTCTAGTTTTATCTAAGGATATTTCCCTTTTCAATATAGGCCTCAGTGTGCTCCTGAATATCCCACTGCAGATTCCATGAGAACAGTGTTAGAAAACTACTCATTGAAATGAATGCTGTAATTCCATGAGATGAATTCACACATCAGAAAGTAGTTTCCCTGAAAGATTCTTTCTAATTTTTACCTGAGGAAAATTCCTTTGTCATCATTGACGTCAAAGTGATCCAAAATATCCCTTCTCACACTCCAGAAAAATCTTGATGCCAAGCTGCTTCCTCAACAGAAAGATTTAATTCTATGAAATGAATGCACACATCACAAACAGTTTCTCAGAAGGCTTTTCTCCAATTTTCATCTGAGGATGTATTCTTTTTCCCTCTAGGCCTCAATGTGCTGCAAATATCCCATTGCAGATTCTCATATCATCATGTTAGCAAACTGCTCAGTGAAAAGAAAGGTGTAACTCTGTGAGATGAATTCACACATCACAAAGAAGTTTCTCAGATAAAGTTGCTTTCTAGTTTTTATCTGAGCATGTTTCCATTGTCTCCACAGGTTTCAATTTTATGCAAAATATCCCTTTTGAGATTCCATAAAAATAGTGCTACCACACTGCTCCATGAAAAGCATGCTGTAACTGTGCGAGATGAATTAACCCATCTCAAAGCAGTTTCTCAGAAAGCTTCTTTCTAGTTGTTATCAGACGATATTTTATTTTTCACCATAGGCTTCAATGTGCTCCTGAATATCCCACTACAGATTCCATGACAACAGTGTTAGCAAACTGCTCAATGGAAAGAAAGGTTTAACTCAGTGAGATGAATTCAAACATCACAAAACAGTTGCTCAGAAAGATTCTTTCTAGTTATTATCTGAGGATATTTCCTTTGTCACTATTGACTTCAAGGTGATAAAAATTATCCCTTCTTGTATTCCACAAAAACAGTGCTACCAAACTTCTCTATGAAAGGAATGGTGTAACTCGTTGAGATGAATTCACACATCACAAAGCACTTTCTCAGAAAGCTTCTTTGTAGTTTTCATCTGAGGATATTTCCTTTTTCACCATAAGCCTCTAAGTGCTCCAGAATATCCCATTTCAGATTCAGCAAAATCAGTGTTAGCAAGGTATTATATGAAAAGAGAGGTGTAACTCTGTGAGATGAATTCACACATCACAAAGCAGTTTCTCAGAAAGGTTCTATCTAGTTTTTCTCAGTGGATATTTGTTTTTTCACCATAGGTCTCAATGCGTTCCCGAATATCCCATTGCAGATTCCATGAAAACAGTGTTAGCAAACTGCTAAATGAAAGGATAGGTGTAACTCCATGAAATGAATTCACACATCATAAAGCACACTTTCAGAATGTTTCTTTCTACTTTTTATCTGAGGATACTTCCTTTCTCACCATAGGCTTCAAAGCGATACAAAATATATTTTATCAGATACCCCAAAAACAGAGTTACCGAACTGATGAATTCAAATAACACAAAGCAGTTTCCCTGAAAGCCTCTTTCTTGTTTTTAACTGAGGATATTTCCTTTTTCACCATAGGATTCAATGCGCTCTTGAATATCAAATTGCAGATTCCAAGAAATCAGTGTTAGCAAACTGCTCAGTGAAAAGAAAGGTGTAACTCTGTGAGATGAATTGATCTTCAGAAAGCAGTTTCTCAGAAAGCTTCCTTCTAGTTTTAATCTGAGGATATTTCCTTTGTTACCATAGGCTTCAATGCGATCCAAAAATCCCTTCTCAGATTCCCCAAAAGCAGTGTTACCAGACTGCACCATGTAAAAAATGGTGCAACTCATTGAGATGAATTCACACATCACAAAGCAGTTTCTCACAAAGCGTCTTTCCAGTGTTTATCTGAGGATATTTCCTTTGTCTCTATAGGCTTCAATGTAACACAAAATATCCCTTCTAGGATTCCACAAAAACAGTACTACCAAACCGCTGCATGAAAAGAATGGTGTAACTCTGTCAAATGAATTCAAACATCACAAAGCAGTTTCTCAGAAAGCCTCTTTCCAGTTTTTATCCTAGGATATTTCCTTTTTCAACATAGGCCTCAATGCCCTCCCAAACATCCCATTGCAGATTCCATGAGAACACTGATAGCAAACTGCTCTGTGATAAGAATGGTGTACTTCTGTGAGATGAATTCACACATCACCAAGCAGTTTCTCAGAAAGCTTCTTTCTAGTTGTTATCTGAGGATATTTAATTTTTCACTATAGGCTTCAACGTAATCACAGGATATTCAGAGTGCTTTCAGACCTATGTTGAAAAAGAAATGTTTTCTTGGAATCTGCAATGGAATATTCAGGAGTGCACTGAGGAGTATGGTGAGAAAGGCAAAATCCTCATAAAAAATAGCAAGAATCTTTCTCAGAAATTGTTTTGTGATGTGTGAATTCATCTCAAAAAGATACACCATTCTTTTCATGCAGCAGTTTGATAACACTGTTTTGGGGGAATCTCAGAAGGGATATTTTGGATTGCATTGAAGCCTATGGTGAGAAAGGAAATATCCTCAGATAACAGAAAAAATCTTTCAGAGAAACTGGTTTGTGATGTGTGAACTTATCTCACAAAATTACACCTTTCTTTTATTTGAGCAGTTTGCTGACACTGTGTAAGTGGAATATGCAAAGAGAGGTTTGGTAGCACACTGAGGCATATATTGAAAAAAGAAATGCTCTCAGATAAAAACTAGAAAGAAGCCTCTGAGAAACTCCTTGGTGATGTGTGAATTCATCTAACAGAAGTACACCATTCATTTCATAGAGCAGTTTGGAAGCACTGCTTTTGTTTTATCTCAGAAGGGATATTTTGGATCGCATTGAAGCCTATGGTGTCAAAGGAAATATCCTCACATAAAAACCAGAAAGAAGTTTTCTGAGAATGTGCTTTGTGATGTTTGAATTCATCTCACCGAATTAAATGTTTGGTTTCATTGAGAAGTTTGCTAACACCGTTTTTGTGGAATCTGCAATGGGATATTTGGGAGCACATTGAGGCTTATGGAGAAAAAGTAAATATCTTTAGATAAAAACTACAAAGAAACTTTCTGAGAAACTGCGTTTGGGTGTGTGAATTCATCTCACAGAGATACACATTTCTTTTCACATAGCAATTTGCTACCACTCTTTTTGTGGAAACTGAAATGGGATATTTGGGAGCACTTTGAGGCTTATGGTGAAAAAGGAAATATCCTCAGATTAAAACTAGAAAGAAGCATTGTGGGAATCGGCTTTGTGATGTGTGAATTCATCTCACAGAGTTTCATCATTCTTTTCATGGAGCAGTTTTGTAGCACTGGTTTTGGTGAATGTGAGAAGGAATATTTGGGATCACAGTGAAGCCTATGGTGAAAAAGGAGATATCCTCAGATAAAAACTAGAAATAAGCTCTCTGACTAACTGCTTTGTGATGTGTGAATTTGCCTAATAGAATTACACTTTTCTTTTCATTGAGCAGTTTTCTAACATAGTTTTTGTGGAATCTGCAATGGGATATTCAGGAGCACTTTGAGGCTTATGGTGAAAAGGAAAATATCCTCAGATTAAAACTGGAAAGAAGTATTGTGAGAATCTGCTTTGTGATGTGTGAATTCATCTCACAGAGTTTCATCATTCTTTTCATGGAGCAGTTTTGTAGCACTGGTTTTGATGAATGTGAGAAGGAATATTTGGGATCACAGTGAAAACCATGGTGAAAAAGGAAATATCAGATAAAAACTACAAAGTAGCTTTCTGAGAAGCTGCTTTGTGATGTGTGAATTGATCTCACAGAATTACACCATTCTTTCCTGGAGCACTTTGGTATCACTCTTTTTGGGAAATCTGAGAAAGGATAATTTGGATCACATTGAAGCCTATTCTGACAAAGGAAATATTTTCAGATGAAAAGTATAAAGAATCTCTCTGAGAAACTTCTTTCTGATGTGTGAATTCATCACACAGAGTTACAACTTTCTTTTCATTGAGCAGTTTGCTAACACAATTTTCATGGAATCTGCAATGGGATACTTGGGAACACATTGAAGCCTTTGTTGAAAAAGGAACAATCCTCAGTTTATTAGCACGGTTTTTGGGGAATATGACAAGTGATATTTTGGATTTCATTGAAGCCTATGGTGACAAAGGAAATATCCTCAGATAAAAACTTGAAAGAAGCTCTCTGTGAAACCGTTTTATGATATGTGAATTCATCTCATGGTGTTACACCTTTCTTCTCATTGAGCAGATTGCTCACACTGTTTTCATGGAATCTTCAATGGGATATTTGGGAGCACATTGAGGCCTATGGTGAAAAATGAATTATCCTCCGATAAAACCTCCAAAGAAGTTTTCTGAGAAACAACTTTATGATGTGTGAGTTCATCTCATAGAGATACACCACTCTTTTCATGGAGCAGTTTGATAACACTCTTGTTGGGGAATCTGTTAAGGTATAATTTGGATCACATTGAAGTATATGGTGGCAAAGGAAATACCCTCAGATAAAAACTGTAAAATAAGCTTTCTGACAAAGTTCTTTGTGATGTGTAAATTGATTTCACAAAGTTACACCTTTCTTCAATGGAGTAGTTTGCTTACACTATTTTCATGGATCTGTAAAGGGATATTTGGGAGTGCATTGAGGCATATAGTGAAAGATGAAAAATCCTCAGATAAAAACTAGAAATAAGTTTTCTGAGAAACTTCTTTGTGAAGTTTGATTTTCCTCAAAGAGTTACACCTTTCTTTCCATAGAGTAGGTTGCTAACACTGTTTTTGTGGAATTTGCAAATTGATATTCAGGAGTGCAATGAGGCCTGTGGTGAAAAAGGGAATATCTTCAGATAAAAACTATAAGGAATCTTTCTGAGAAACTGTTTTGTGATGTGTGAATTCATCTCACAAAGCTACACCTTTCTTTTCACATACCAGTTTCCAAACAAGCCTGTAGTGACAAAGGAAACGTCCTCAGATAAAAACCAGAAAGAAGCTTTCTGAGAAACTGCTTGGTAATGTGTGAATTCCTCTCACAGGATTACACCTGTCTTTTCATTGAGCTATATGCTAATACTGTTTTCGTGGAATCTGCAATTGGATATTGGGGAGCACATTGAGGCCTAGGGTGACAAAGGAAATACTCTCAGATAAAATCTAGAAAGGAGCTTTCTGATAAACTGCTTTGTGATGTGTGAATTCTTCTCACAGAGTTAAACCTATGTTTTCATTGAGCAGTTTGCTAACACGGTTTTTGTGGAATCTGCAATGGGATATTTGGGAGTGCTTTGAGGCCTATGGTGAGAAAGTAAATATCCTCAGATGAAAAATGTAAATAAGCTTTGTGAGAACCTGCTTTGTGATGAACCTAGTTTGTGATGTGTGAATTCATCTCACAGAGTCACAGTATTCTTTTCATGGAGCAGGCTGGTAGCACTATTTTTGGGGAATCAGAGATGCAATATTTTGGATTGCATTGAAGCCTAGTGGAAAAGGAAATATCCTCAGATAAAAAACAGAAAGTGTCTGAGAAACTGCTGCATGATGTTTGAATTCAACTCACA
>NW_012116777.1:1794463-1801336 GCF_000951035.1 Colobus angolensis palliatus | reverse complement strand
GAGATGCAATATTTTGGATTGCATTGAAGCCTAGGGGAAAAGGAAATATCCTCAGATAAAAAACAGAAAGTGTCTGAGAAACTGCTGCATGATGTTTGAATTCAACTCACAGAGTTACACCTTTCCTTTCATTGAGCAGTGTGCTGACAGTGTTTTCATGGAATATTTAATTTAATATTCAGGAGTGCCCTGTGGCCTATGGTGAGAAAGGAAATATCCTTAGATAAAAACTAGAAAGAAACTACATTAGAAACTATTTTGTGATCTGTGAATTCATCTCACAGAGATACAACATTCTTTTCATGGAGCAGTTTGGTAGCACTGTTTTCATGGAATTTGCAATGTTATATTCGGGAGCTCATTGAGGTCTATGGTGAAAAAGGAAATCTATTCAGATAAAACCTACAAAGAAGCTTTGTGAGAAACTGCTTTGTGATGTGTGTATTCATCTCACAGACTTACACCATTCTTTTCATGGAGCATTTTGGTAGCCCTGTTTTTGGGGAAGCTGAGAAGGGATATTTTGGATCACATTGAAGCCTAGGGTGTCAAGGGAAATATCTTCAGATAAAAACTAGAAAGATGCTTTCTGAAAAACTGCTTTGTGATGTGTGAATTCATCTCACAGAGTTTTTCTTTTCATTGAATGGTTTGCTAACACTGTTTTCTTGGAATCTGCAATGGGATATTTAGGAGCACATTGAGGCCTATGGTGAAAAAGAATATATCCTCAGATAAACACTAGTAAGAAGCTTTCTGAGAAACTGTTTTGTGATGTGTGAATTCATCTCACAGAAATATACCATTCTTTTCATACAGCAGTTTGGTAACACTGTTTTTAGGGAATCTGAGAAGGGATATTTTGGGTCGCATGGAAGCCTATAGAGAGAAAGGAAATATCCTCAGATAAAAACTAGAAAGAAGCTCTCTTAGAAATTTGTTTGTGACGTGTGGATTTATCTCACAGAATTACACCTTCCTTTTCTTTGAGCACTTTGCTGACACTGTATAAGTGGAATGTGCAAAGGGATGTTTGGGAGCACCTTAAGGCATATATTGAAAAAGGAAATATTTTCAGATAAAAACTAGAGAGAATCTTTCTGAAAAACTGCTTAGTGATGCATGAATTCATCTAACAGAAGTACACCATTTATTTCATGGAGAAGTTTGGTAGCACTGTTTTTGTGTTATCTGAGAAGGAATATTTTGGATCACATTGAAGCCTATGGTGTCAAAGGAAATATCCTCAGATAAAAACGAGAAAGAAGTTGTCTGAGAATCTGGTTTGTGATATGTGAATTCATCTCACCAAATTCCACCTTTGTTTTCATTGAGCAGTTTGCTAACACTGTTTTCCTGGATTCTGCAGTGGGATATGTGGGAGCACATTGAGGCCTATGGTGAAAAAGTAAATATCCTAGGATAAAAATGGGAAAGAAGCTTTCTGAGAAACTGCTTTATGATGCATGAATTCATCTCACAGAGTTACACCTATCTTTTCACATAGCGGTTTGCTAGCCATGTTTTCATGAAATCTACAATTGGATATTCTGTAGTGCAATGAGACCTATGGTGAAAAAGGAAATATTCTCAGATTAAAAACTAGAAAGAAGCTTTCTGAGAATCTGCTTTGTGATGTGTGAATTCATGTCACCAAATTCCACCTTTCTTTTCGTTGAGCAGTTTACTAACACTCTTTTCCTGGAATCTGCAATGGGATACTCTTTTGTGCTTTGAGACCTATATTGTGACAAAGGAAATATTCTCAGATATATACTAGAAAGATATTTACTGAGAAACTGATTTGCAATGTCTAAATTCATCTCACAGAATTCACCATTCTTTTCATGAAGCAGTTTGCTAACACTGTTTTCGTGGAATCTGCAATTGGATATTCGGGAGAGCATTGAGGCCTCTGGTGAAAAAGAAAATATCCTCAGATAAAAACTGGAAAGAAACTTTCTGAGAAACTGCTTTGTGATGTGTGAATTCATCTCACAGAGTTACATGATTCTTTTCACATAGCAGTTTCCTAATTGTGTTTTCACGGAATCTGTTAAAGGATATTCAGACATGCAATGAGGCCTATGGTTAAAAGGAAATATCCTCCGATTAAAAACTAGAAAGAAGCTTTCTGAGAAACTGCTTTGTGATGTGTGAATTCATCTCACTGAGTTGCATCTTTCTTTTCCAACAGTAGTTTCCTCACACTGTTTTCAAGGTATCTACAATGGGATACTTGGGAGCACTTTGAAGCCTTTGGTAAGAAAGGAAATATCCTCAGATAAATACTGTAAAGAAGCCTTCTGAGAAACAGCTTTGTGATGTGTAAATAAATCTCACAGACTTACAGCTTTATTTTCATTGAGCAGTTTGCTAACACTGCTTTTGTGGAATCTGCTGTTGGATTCTTGAAAATCCAAATTTTACTTGGATACTGCAAAGTGATATTTGAGAGCACATTGAAGCCTATGGTGAAAAAGGAAATATGTTCAGATAAAAACTGGAAAGAAGCCATTTTTTTTTAATTGAACAATTTGCTAACACTGTTTTGTAGGATCTGCAATGGGATATTTGGGAGTGCCTTGAGTCCTTTGTTGAAAAAGGAAATATCCTCAGATAAAAACTAGAAAGAAGCTTTCTCAGAAACTGCTTTGTGATATGTGAATTCATCCCACACAGTGGCACTATTCTTTCCATGAATCAGTTTGGTAGCACTGTTTTTATGATATCTGAGAATGGATATTTTGGGTCCAATTGAAGCCATTGGTGACAAAGGAAATATCCTCAGGTTAAAACTAGAAATAATCTTTCTGAGAAACTACTTTCTGATTTGTGAATTCATCTCACAGAGGTACACCAGTCTTTTGAAGTAGCAATTTGGTAGCAATGTTATTGTGAAATCTGAGAAGTGGTATTTTGGATCACATTTAAGCCTAAGGTGACAAGACAAATATCCTTAGATAAAATCTAGAAAGAAGCTTTCTGAGAAACTGCTTTGTGATTTGTGAGTTCATCTCACAGAGATACATCTTCCTTTTCATTCAGCAATTTACTAACACTGTTTTCACTTAACCTGCAATGCGATATTCGGGAGTTCATTGAGACCTATGGTGAAAAAGGGTATATCCTCAGATAAGGATTACAAAGAAGTTTTGTGATAAACTGCTTTGTGATGTGTGAATTCATCTCAGAGACTTACACCATTCTTTTCTTGGAGCAGTTTGGTAGCACTGTTTTTGGGGAATCTGACAGGGTATATTTTGAACCACATTGAAGCTTATAGTGACTAAGGAAATATCCTCAGATAAAAATTATTAAGAAGCTTTCTGAGAAACTGCTTTGTGATGCATGAATTCATCTCACTGAGTTATACCTTTCTTTTCTGTGATCAGTTTGCTAGCACTGTATTCATGGAATCTGCAAAGGGATGTTTTGGAGTGCACAGGGGCCTAGGGTGAAAATGGAAATACCCTCAGATAAAAACTAAATAGAAGGTCTCTGAGAAACTGCTTTGTGATGGGTGAATTCAACTTGCAGAGGTACACAATTCTTTTCATGGAGCAGTTTGGTAGCACTGTTTTTGTGGTATTTCAGAAGGGATATTTTGGATCTCATTGAAGACTATGGTGACAAATGAAAAATCCTCAGATAAAAAATAGAAAGAAGCTCTCTGAGAAACTGCTTTATGATGTATCGATCCATCTCACAGAGTTACACCTTTCTTTTAATTGAGCAGTTTGCTAACAATGGTTTCTTGGAATCTGCAAAAGGATTCTCATTAGCACATGGAGGCCTATGATGAAAAAGGAAACATCTGATAAAAACTGGAGAGAAGGCTTCTGAGAAAATGCTTTTTGATGTGACATGTCATTTCACAGAATTATACCATGCTTTTTTATGGAACAGTTTGGTAGCACTATTTTTGGGGAATCTCAGAAGGGATATTTTGGATTTAATTGAAGCCTATGGTGGCAAAGGAATTATCAGATCAACACTAGAAAGAAGCTCTCTGAGAAACTGTTTTGTGATGTGTGAATTTGTCTCACAGAGTTACACCTTTCTTTTAATTTAGCACACAGCTAATAGCCGTTTCTTGGAATTTGCAATGGGATACTTGGGAGTGCATCAAAGCCTATGGTGAAAAAAGAAATATCCTCAGAAAAAATCTGATCTGGAGAGAAGCTTTCTGAGAAACAGCTTTTTGATGTGTGAAGTTATGTCTCAGAGTTAAAAGGTTCTTTTCATTGAGCAGTTAGCTAACACTGTTTTTGAGGAAACTGCAATGGGATATTCTGGAGCACTTTGAGTCCTATATTGAGAAAGGAAATATCCTCACATAAACACGAGAGAGAAGTTTTCTGAGAGACTGCTTTGTGATGGGTGCATTATTCTCAGAGAGTTACCCAATTCTTTTCATGGAGCACTTTGGTAGCACTGTTTTTGGGGACTCTGAGATGGGATATTTTGGATCATCTTGAAGTTTATGGTGACAAAGGAAATATCTTCAGATAAAAACTAGAAAGAAACTCTCTGAGAAACCGCTTTGTGATGTGTGAATTCATCTCACCGAGGTACACCATTCTTTTCATGCAGCAGTTTGGTAGCACTGTTTTTGTGATATCTGAGAAGGGATATTTTGCATCTCATTGAAGCCTATGCTGTTAAAGAAAAATTCCTTAGTTAAAAACTAGAAAGAAACTCTCTGAGAACGTGCTTTGTGATGTGTCAATTCACCTCTCAGAGTTACAATTTTATTTTAATTGATCAGTTTGCTAACAACGGTTTCTTGGAATCCACAACGGGATATTTGGGAGCACATAGATTCCTATGGTGAAAAAGGAAATATATTCCAATAAAAACTAGAGAGAAGACTTCTGAGAAACTGCTTTGTGATTCGTGAGTTCATCTCACAGAGTTATAGCCTTATCTTAATGGAGCAGTTTGGTAGCACTTCTTTTGTGGAATAAGAGAAGGGATATTTTGCATCTCATTAAATGTCCTTTCTAGTTTTTACCTGAGGATATTTCCATTGTCTCAATCAGCTTCAATGAGATCCAAAATATCCCTTCTCAGATACCCCAAAAACAGTGTTATCAATCTGCTCCATTAAGACAAGGTTATAACTCTGTGAGATGAACTCACAAAACACAAAGTAGTTTCTCAGAAACTTCTTTCTAGTATTTATCTGATGATATTTCCCTTGTCACCATAGCCCTCAATGCACTCGCAAATATCACTTTGCAGATTCCATGAAAACAGTGTTAGCAAACTGCTTCATGAAGAGAAATGTGTAACTCTGTGAGATGAATTCACACATTAGAAAGCAGTTTCTCAGAAAGCTTCTTGCTTGTTTTTATCTGAAGATATTTTGTTTTTGGCCATAGTCCTCAATGTGCTCCCAAATATCTCTTTGGAGATTCCACAAAAACAGTTCCAGCAAACTACTCCATGAAAAGATAGGAATAACACTGTGAGATGAATTCACACATCCCAAAGCAGTTTCTCAGAGACCTTTTTTCTAGTTTTTATCTGAGAATATTTCATATGTCACCATAGGCTTCAACACAATCCAAAATATCCCATCTCACTTTCCATACACACAGTGCTGCCAAACTGCTCCATGAAAGGAATGGTATAAAATTGTGAGATTAATTCACACGTCACAAAGCAGTTTATCCCAAAGATTTTTCCCATTTTTTATCTGAGGATATTTCCTTTATCACCATAGGACTGAAAGCACCCTGAATATCTTTGTGCAGATTATGTGGAAACAGTGTAAGCAAACTGCTGAATGAAAAGAAAGGTGTAACACTGTGAGATGAGTTATCACATCACAAAGCAGCTTCTCAGATATCTTCTTTCTGGTTTTTATCTGATGATATTTCCTTCTTCCCCATAGGCCTTATTGCATTCTGGAATATCTCGTTGCAGATTCCACAAAAACAGTGGTAGAAAACAGCTCTATGGAAAGAAAGGTGTAACTCTGTGAGATGAATTCACACATCACAAAGCAATTTCTCAGAAAGCCCTTTCTAGTTATTATCTGCATATATTTCCTTTGTCACCCTAGGTTTCAATGTGATCCTTAATATCCCTTCTCAGATTAAACAAAAACAGTGCTACCAAACTACTCCATGAAAAGAATAGTGCATTTCTGTGAGATGAATCCTTACATGACCAGTTTCACAGAAAGCTTCTTTCTAGTTTTTATCCGAGAATATATCCTTTTGTTTTGTTTTGTTTTGTTTTTGTTTTTTGTTTCTTTTGTTTTTTTAACTATACTTTAAGTTCTAGGGTACATGTGCATAACGTGCAGGTTTGTTACATATGTATACTTGTGCCATGTTGGTGTGCTGCACCCATCAACTCGTCAGCATCCATCAATTCATCATTTATATCAGGTATAACTCCCAATACCATCCCTACCCCCACCCCCCTCCCCATGAGAGGCCCCGATGTGTGATGTTCCCCTTCCTGAGTCCAAGTGATGTCATTGTTCAGTTCCCACCTATGAGTAAGAACATGTGGTGATTGGTTTTCTATTCTTGTGATAGTTTGCTAAGAATGATGGTTTCCAGCTGCATCCATGTCCCTACAAAGGACACTAACTCATCCTTTTTTATGGCTGCATAATATTCCATGGTGTATAAGTGCCACATTTTCTTAATCCAGTCTGTCAGAGATGGACATTTGGGTTGATTCCAAGTCTTTGCTATTGTGCATAGTGCTGCAATAAACATACGTGTGCATGTGTCTTCATAGCAGCATGATTTACAATCCTTTGGGTATATACCCAGTAGAGGGATGGCTGGGTCATATGGTACATCTAGTTCTAGATCCTTGAGGAATCGCCATACTGTTTTCCATAAT
>NW_012116777.1:1789211-1789623 GCF_000951035.1 Colobus angolensis palliatus | reverse complement strand
AAGGAATGGTACCAGCTCCTCCTTGTACCTCTGGTAGAATTCAGCTGTGAATCCATCTGGTCCTGGACTTTTTTTGGTGGGTAGGCTATTAATTAATGCCTCAATTTCAGAGCCTCATATTGGTCTATTCAGGGATTCAAATTCTTCCTGGTTTAGCCTTGGAAGAGTGTAAGTGTCTAGGAAATTATCCATTTCTTCTAGATTTTCTAGTTGATTTGCATAGAGGTTTTTATAGTATTTTCTGATGGTAGTTTGTATTTCTGTGGGGTCCGTGGTGATATCCCCTTAATCATTTTTTATTGTGTCTACTTACTTCTTCTCTCTTTTCCTCTTTATTAGTCTTGCTGGCGGTCTGTCAATTTTGTTGATCTTTTCAAAAAACCAACTCCTGGATTCATTGATTTTTTGGAGG
>NW_012116777.1:1788153-1789161 GCF_000951035.1 Colobus angolensis palliatus | reverse complement strand
TATGTGGTCAATTTTGGAATAAGTGTGATGTGGTGCTGAGAAGAATGTATATTCTGTTGATTTGGGGTGGAGAGTTCTATAGATGTCTATTAGGTTAGCTTAGTGTAGAGTTGAGTTCAATTCTTTGATGTCCTTGTTAACTTTCTGTCTCGTTGATCTCTCTAATGTTGAGAGTGGAGTGTTGAAGTGTTCCCTTATTATTTTATGGGAGTCTAAGTCTCTTTGTAAGTCTCTAAGTACTTGCTTTATGAATCTGGGTGCTCCTGTACTGGGTGCATATATATTTAGGATAGTTAGCTTTTCCTGTTGAATTGAACCCTTTACCAGTATGTAATGCCCGTCTTTGTCTCTTTTATTCTTTGTTGACTGAAAGTCTTTTTTATCAGAGACTAGGATTGCAACCCCTCCTTTTTTTTGTTCTCCATTTGCTTGGTAGATCTTCCTCCATCCCTTTATTTTGAGCCTTTGTATGTCTCTAAATGTGAGATGGGTCTCAGGAATAGAGCAAACTGATGAGTCCTGACTCTTTATCCAGTTTGCCAGTCTGTGTCTTTTAATTGGAACATTTAGTCCATTAACATTTAAGGTTAATATTGTTATGTGTGAGCTTGATCCTGCCATTATGATATTAACTGGTTATTTTGCTCTTTAGTTCATGCAGTTTCTTCCTAGCCTCGATGGCTTTACATTTTGGCATGTTTTTGCAATGGCTGGTACCGGTTGTTCCTTTCCATGTTTAGGGCTTCCTTCAGGGTCTCTTCTAAGGCAGGCCTGGTGGTGACAAAATCTCTAAGCATTTGCTTATCTGTAAAGGATTTTATTTCTCTTTCAGTTATGAAACGTGGTTTGGCTGGATATGAAATTCTGGGTTTAAAATTATTTTCTTTAAGAAGTTGAATATTGGCCCCCACTCTCTTCTGGCTTGTAGAGTTTCTGTCGAAAGATCTGCTGTTAGTCTGATGGGCTTCCTTTTTTGGGTATCCCGACCTTTCTCTCTGGCTGCCCTTA
>NW_012116777.1:1786535-1787451 GCF_000951035.1 Colobus angolensis palliatus | reverse complement strand
TAATCCCATACTTCTTGCAGGCTTTGTTCATTTCTTTTTCTTCGTTTATCTTACAGTTTCTCTTCTCACTTCATTTCATTCATTTGATCCTCAATCGCTGATACTCTTTCTTCCAGTTGATCAAGTTGGTTACTGAAGCTTGTGCATTTGTCACGTATTTCTCATGTCATGGTTTTCATCTCTGTCATTTCATTTATGACGTTCTCTGCATTAATTATTCTAGTTATCAATTCCTCCACTCTTTTTTCAAGATTTTTAGTTTCTTTGCACTGGGTACATAATTCCTCCTTTAGCTTTGAGAAATTTGATGGACTGGAGCCTTCTTCTCTCATTTCGTCAAAGTAATTCTCTGACCAGCTTTGATCCGTTGCTGACGATGTGCTGCGCTCCTTTGCAGGGGGAGATGCGCTCTTATTTTTTGAATTTCCAGCTTTTCTGCCCTGCTTTTTCCCCATCTTTGTGGTTTTATCTGCTCTGGTCTTTGATGATGGTGACGTACTGATGGGGTTTTGGTATAGGTGTCCTTCCTGTTTGATAGTTTTCCTTCTAACAGTCAGGACCCTCAGCTGTAGGTCTGTTGGAGATTGCTTGAGGTCCACTCCAGACCCTGTTTGCCTGGGTATCAGCAGCAGAGGTTGAAGAAGATAGAATATTGCTGAACAGCGAGTGTACCTGTCTGATTCTTACTTTGGAAGCTTCCTCTCAGGGGTGTACTCCACCCTGTGAGGTGTGGGGTGTCAGACTGCCCCTAGTGAGTAGTGAAGGATGTCTCCCAGTTAGGATACTCAGGAGTCAGGGACCCACTTGAGCAGGCAGTCTGTCCCTTCTCAGATCTCAACCTCCATGTTGGGGGATCCACTGCTCTCTTCAAAGTGTCAGACAGAGTCATTCGCATCTGCACAGGCCTCTGTTGCTT
>NW_012116777.1:1764502-1785960 GCF_000951035.1 Colobus angolensis palliatus | reverse complement strand
TGTGAATAATTCACAGATCACAAAGAAGTTTCTCAGAAAGCATCTTCCGGTTTTTATCTGAAGATATTTCCTTTGTCCCTGTAGGTTTCTTTGCGCTCCCAAATATCCCAACTCAGATTCCCCAAAAAATGGTACTAGCAAACTGCTCAATGAAAAGAAATGTTTAACTCTGTGTGAATAATTCACAGATCACAAAGGAGTTTCTCAGAAAGCATCTTCCGGTTTTTATCTGAAGATATTTCCTTTGTCCCTGTAGGTTTCTTTGCGATCCCAAATATAACTTCTCAGATTCCCCAAAAAATGGTACTACAAAACAGCTCCATGAAAAGAACAGTGTATCTCTGTGAGATGAATTCACACGTAACAAAGCAGTTTCTCAGAAAGCTTCTTGCTAATTTTCATCTGAAGACATTTCCTTTTCCACCATAGGGTTCAATGTGCTCTTCAATATCCCATTACGGATTCTACAAAAAGAGGGTTAGCAAACTTCTCAATGAAAAGTGTGCTGTAACTCTGTGAAATGAATTTACACATCAGAAAGCAGTTTACCACAATGCTTCTTTCTAGTTTTTATCTGAGGATATTTCATTTTTGACCATAGGCCTGAAAACACTCCAAATATCATATTGCAGATTCCATGAAAACAGTTTTAGCAAACTGCGCAATGAAAAAGAAACGTGTAACTCTGTGTGATGAATTCACACATCACATAGCGGTTTATCAGAGAGCTTCTTTCTACCTTTTAACTGAGTATATTTCCTTTGTCACCATAGAATTCAAGGTGATCCAAAATATCCCTTCTCAGATAACACAAAAAGTGTGCTACCAAACTCCTCCATGATAATAATCATGTATTTCTGTGACATGAATTCACATATCACCAAGCAGATTTTTCAGAAAGATTCTTTCTTGTTTTTATCTGAGGATATTTCCTTTTTCACTGTAAGCCTCAAGGTGACCCTGAAAATCCCATTGCAGATTCCATGAAAACAGTGTCAGCAAAGTGTTCAATTAAAAGAAAGATGTAGCTCTCTGAGAGGAATTCACGCACCCCAAGGCAGTTTCTAAGAAAGCTTCTTTCTAGTTTTTATCTGAAAATATTTCCTTTTTCACCATAGGCTTCAAAGTGCTCCTGAATATCATGTTGCAGATTAAATGAAAACAGTGTTAGCAAACAGCTCAATGCAAAGAAAGGTGTAACTCTGTGAGATGAATTCATGCATCACAAAGCTGTTTTTTAGAGAGTGTCTTTGTAACTTTTACCTGAGGATATTTCCTTTGTCACTGTAGAATACAATGCGATCCAAAATATCACCTCTCAAGTAACACAGAAAGAGTGCGACCAAACTGCCCCATGATAATAATCATGTATCTCTGTGAGATGAATTCACACATCACAAAGAAGTTTCTCAGAAAGCTTCTTTTTAGTTTTCATCTGAGTATATTTTCTTTTTCACCTTAGGCCTCAATGCGACTCCAAATAATCCATTGCAAATTCCACAAAAAACAGTCTTAGCAAACTGCTCTATGAAAAGAAAGATGTAACTATCTGAGATGAATTCACACATCATAAAGACTTTTCTCAGAAAACTTTCTACTTTCTGTCTGAGAATATTTCCTTTTTCAACATAGGGCTCAAGGCACTCTCGAATAACATATCGCAGATTAAATGAAAACAGTGTTAGCAATCAGCTCATTGAAAAGAAAGTTTTAACTCTGTGAGATGAATTCACGTATCACAGAGTAGTTTTTTAAGAGCTTCTTTCTAGTTTTTATCTGAGGATATTTCCTTTGTCATCTTAGAGTTCAAAGTGATTCAAAATATCCCATCTCAGATTCCACAAAAACAGTATTTCCAAACTGCTCCTTCAAAAGAATTGTGTAATGCTGTGAGATGAATTCACATATCACAAAGAAGTTCATCACAAACCTTCGTTCTAATTTTTTTCGGAGGATATTTCCTTTTTCACCATAGGCCTGAAAGTGCTCTGAATATCCCATTGCAGATTTTACGAAAACAGTGTTAGCAAACTGCTGTATGAAAATAAAGGTGTAACCCTGTGAAATGAATTCACAAATCACATAGCAGTTTCTTAGAAATCTTCTTTCAAGATTTTATTTGAGGATATTTATTTCTCACCATAGGCTTCAATGTGCTCTGGAATATCACATTGCAGATTCCATGAAAATTGTGTTAGGGATCCACTCCTTGAAAGGAAAGGTGTAACTTTGTGAAGTGAATTCACACCTCACAGAGCAGTTTCTCAGAGTCCTTCTTTCTAGATTTTTTCTGAGGATATTTTCTTCATCCCAATGGGATTCAATGCATTCCAAAATATTGGTTCTCACATTCCCCCAAAACAGTGTTACCAAATTGCTCCATGAAAGAATGCTATAGCTCTGTCAGATGAATTAACGCATTGCAAAGAAGTTTCTCACAAAGCTTCTTTCTAGTTTTTATCTGAGGATATGTCCCTTTTCACAATATTCCTGAAAGCGCTCTGAATATCCCATTGCATATTCCATGAAAACAGCGCTAGAAAACTGATTTTTGAAAAGAAAGGTGTAACTGTGTGAGACGAATTCACACATCATAAAGCAGTTTCTCAGAAAGCTTCTTCTATTTTTTATCTGAGAATATTTCCTTTGTCACCATAGGCTTCAATGCCATCCAATATATCTTGTCTCAGCTAACACAAACAGTGATATCAATCTCCTCCATGAAAAGAATGGTGGATTTCTGGGAGACGAATTCACACATCAACAAGCAGTTTCACAGAAATCTTATTTCTAGTTTATATCTGAGAATATTTCCTTTTCTGCCATATTCCTCAATGAGCTCCCAAACAACTCTTTGCCGATTCCAGGAGCACAGTGTTAGCAAAGTGCTCAATGAAAAATAAAGTTGCATCTCTGTGAAATGAATTCACACATAAGAAAGAAGTTTCTCAGAAAGCTCTTTCTAGCTTTTTCTGAGCATATTTCCTTTGTCATCCCAGGCTTCAATGTGATACAAAATATCCCGTATCATATTCTCCAAAAACAGTGCTAACCAAACTCTTCCATGAAAAGAATGATGTACCTCTGTGAGAAGAATTGACATTTCACAAAGCAGTGTATCACAAAGCTTCTTTCTAGTTTTTATCTGAGGATATTTCCTTTTTCTCTATAGGCCTCAATGTGCTCCTGGATATCCCGTTGCAGATTCCACAAAAGCAGGGTTAATAAAGTGCTATATGAAAGGAAAGGTGTAACTCTGTAAGATGCATTCACACATCACAAAGCTGTTTCTCTGAAAGCTTCATTCTGGTTTTTAGCTGAGGAAAATTAATTGTTCACCATAGGTCTCAATGTGCTCCCAAATATCACATTGCAGATTCCATGAAAATAGTGTTAAAAAACTGCTCTATGAAAAGAAAGGTGTAACTCCATGAGATGAATTCACACATCACATAGCGTTTTCTCACAAAGCCTCTTTCTAGTTTTATATGAGGATATTTCCTTTTCTCCATAGGCCTGAAAGTGCTCCATATATCAAACTGCAGATTGCACTAAAATTTTCTGCTCAATGAACAGAAAGCTGTTTCTCTGTGAGATGAATTCTCACGTCACAAAGCAGTTTCAAAGAAAGCTCCTTTCTAGTTTTTTTTTTTTCTGAGGATACTACCTTTGTCACCATAGGCTTTGGTGCTATCTCAATTATCCTGTCGCAGATTCCCGAAAAACAGTGCTACCAAACTGCTCTATGAAAAGAATGGTGTAACTCTGTGAGATAAGTTGGCATATCACAAAGCAGTTTATCACAAAACTTCTTTCTAGTTTTTATCTGAGGATATCTCCTTTTTCACAAGAGGCCTCAATGCGCTCACGTATATCCCATTGCAGATTCCAAGAAAGCAGTTTTAGCAAAGTGCTATGATAAAGAAAAGGTGTAACTCTGTGTGATGCATTCACACATTGCAATGCCATTTCTCTGAAAACTTCTTTCTAGTTTTTATCTGAGAATATTTAATTTTTCACCACAAGCCTCCATGCGCTCCTGAATATCACATTGCAGATTCCACGAAAATAGTGCTAGAAAACTGCTCTATGGAAAGAGAGGTGTAACTTCATGGGATGAATTCACACACCAAAAAGCAGTTTCTCAGAAAGGTTCTTCCTACTTTTTATCTGAGGATATTTCCTTTTCACCATAGGCCTGAAAGCGCTCCATATAACAAATTGCAGATTACACCAAAACAGTGTTAGTAAACTGCTATGTGAAAAAAAGATATAACACTGTGTGTTGAGTTCACACATCCCAAATCAGTTTCTCAGAAAGCTTCTTTCTAATTTTTATCTGAGGATATTTTGTTTTTCACTGTAGGCCTCAAGGCGTTCCTGAATATCAAAGTACAGATTCCACAAAAGCTGTGTCAGCAAACTGCTCAAGAACAGAAAGGTGTAACTCTGTGACATGAATTCACACATCACAAAGCAGTTTCTCAGGAAGCTTCTTTCTATCTTTTAACTGAGGATATTTTCTTTGTCATCACAGGCTTTAATGCAATCCAAAGTATCCCTTCTCATATTCCTCAAAAACACTGCAACCACACTGATCCGTGAAAGGATAGTGTAACTCTGTGAGATGAATTCACACATCACAAAGCAATTTATCACAAAACTTCTTTCTATTTTTTATCTGAGTATATTTCCTTTTTCACCATAGCCCTCAATGCTCTGCCAAATATCCCTTTGCAGATTCCATGAAAACAGTGTTAGCAAACTGCTATGTGAAAAGAAAAGTGAAACTCTCTGAGATGAATTCAAACAACAAAAAGCAGTTTCTCAGAGAGCTTTCTTCTACTTTTTATCTGAGGATATTTCCTTTGTCACCATAGGTTTCCATGTGATGCAAAATATCCCATCTCAGATTTAACAAAAAGAGTGCTACCAAACTGCTCCATGAAAAGAATGGTGTATCTCTGTGAGATGAATTTAAAAATCACAAATCAGATTCTCACAATGCTTCTTTCTAGTTTTTATCTGAGGAAAACTCCTTTTTCATCATACGACTGAAAGTTCTCCAGATATCCCATTGCAGATTCCATGAAAACAGTGTTAACACACTGCTATTTGAAAAGAAAAGTGTAATTCCTGAGGGGAATTCACCCATCAAAATCATTTTCTCAGAAAGTTTTTTTCTAGTTTTTACCTTTGTCACCGTAGGCATCAATGTGATTAAATATATCCCTTCTCAGTAACACGAAAACACTGTTACCAAACTACTAAATGAAAAGAATAGTGTACTTCTGTGAGATGAATTAACATATCACCAAGCAGTTTATCAGAAATCTTTCTAGTGTTTATCTGAGAATATTTTCTTATTCACTATATGCCTCAATGTGCTCCCACGTATCACTTTGAAGATTCCATGAGCACAGTGTTAGCAAACTGCTCAGTAAACAGAATTGTGTAACTCAGTGAGATGAATTCACACATCACAAAACAGTTTCACAGAGATCTTCTTTCTAGCTTTTATCTGAAGATATTTCCTTTGTCACCATAGGCTTCAGTCTGATCCAAAATATCCCTTCTCAGATTCCCGAAAAACAGTGCTACCAAACTGCTCCATGGATAGATTGGTGTAGCTCTGTGAGATGAATCCACAAATCACAAAGCAGTTTATCACAGGGCTTCTTTCTAGTATTTATCTGAGGATGCTTCTTTTTCACCACAGCCCTGAAAGCACTCCGAATATCCCATTGCAGATTGCACTAAAACAGTGTTAGTAAACTGGTATGTGAAAAGAAACATGGAACTCTGTGAGATGAATTCACACATCACAAAGCAGTTTCTCACAAAGGTTCTTTCGAGTTTTTATCAGAGGATGTTTCCTTTTAAACTTTAGGCCTCAAAGTGCTCTCAAATATCCCATTGCAGATTCCATGAAAACACTGTTAACCAACTGGTATATGAAAAGAATCGTGTAACTCTGTGAGATGAATTCACATATCCCAAAGAAGTTTCTCAGAATATTTCTTTCTAGTTTTTATCTGAGGATATTTCCTTTTTCAACCTAGTCCCCAATGCGCTCCCGAATATCCAAGTGCAGATTCCTTGACAACAGTGTTAGCAAACTGCTCAATGAAAAGATAGGTGTAACTCTGTGAGATGAATTCACACATCACAAAACAGTTTCTCAGAAAGCTTCTTTCCAATTTTCATCTGAGAATATTTCCTTTTTCACCATAGGCCTCCATGTGCTCCCAAATATCCCTTTGCAGATTCCACGAATAAAGAGATAGTAAACTGCTCAAAGAAAAGAAAGGTGTAGCCCTAAGATGAATTTGTGCATCACAGAGAAGTTTCTCCAACAGCTTCTTTCTAGTTTTCATCTGAGGATATTTCTTCTGTCACCACAGGCCTCAATGCAATCCAGAATATCCCTTTGCAGATTCCATGAAAGAAGTCCTAGGAAACTGTTTAATGAAAACGATGTTGTAAATCTGTGAGATGAATTTGCACATCACAGCAGTTTCTCAGAAATCCTCTTACAAGTTTTTATCAGAGGATATTTCCTTTGTCACCTTAGGCTTCATTGCAATCCAAAATATACCTTCTCAGATCCCACTAAAGCAGAGCTACAAAACTGATCCATGAAAAGAATTGTGTAACTTTGTTAGATAAATTCACACATCACAAAGCAGTTTGTCACAGAGCTTCTTTCTTGTTTTTATCTGAGTAAAATTCCTATTTCACCATAGGCCTCAACACGATCCAGAATATCCCATAAAAGTTTAAATAAAATCAGTGTTAGCAAACAACTCAATGAAGAGAAAGGTGTAACTCTGTGAGATGAATTTGCACATCACAAAGCAGTTTCTCAGAAAGCTTCTTTCTAGTGCTTATCTGAGGATATTTCCTTTTTCAACAGTGGTCTCAAGGTGCTCCCGAATATCCCATTGCAGATTCCACGAAAACGGTGTTAGCAAACTGCTCAATGAAAAGAAAGGTGTAACTCTGTGAGAGGAACTCAAACATCCCAAAGTAGTTTCTAAGAAACTTCTTCCTAGTTTTTATCTGAGGATATTTATTTTGTCACCATTGGCTTCAATGCAATCCAAAGTATTCCTTTACAGATCCCCCAAAAACTGTGGTGCCAAACTGCTCCATGAAGAGAATTCTGTAACTCTATGAGATGAACTAACACATCAGCCTAGAGTTTCTCACAAAGCTTCTCATTTCTTTTTGTCTGAGGATAATTCCTTTTTCACCATAGGCCTTAAAGTGACCCGGAATATCCCACTGAAATTTTACCAAAAGAGGATTAGCAAAGTGCTCAATGAATACAAAGGTGTAACTCTGTGAGATGAATTCACACATCACAAAGCAGTTTTTCAGAAATCTTCTTTTTACTGTTTATCTGAGGATAATTCCTTTTTCACAATATGCCTCAATGTGCAACGGAACATCCCATTGCAGATTCCATGAAAACAGTGTTAGCAAAATGCTGAATGAAAAGAAGGGAGTAACTCTGTGTGATGAATTCACACATCACAAAGTAGTTACACAGAAAGCTTCTTTCTAGTTTTCCTCTGAGGATATTTCCATTTGCATGATAGGCCTCAATGTGTTCCTGACAATCCCATTGCAAAATCTATGAAAACAGTGTTAGCAAACTGCTGAATGAAAAGAAAGGTGTAACTCTGTGAGATGATTTCACACATCACAAAATAGTTTCTCAGAAAGCTTCTTCTAGTTTTTATCTGAGGATATTTCCTTTTTCACCAGAGGCCTCAATGCTCTCTCGAATATCCCATTACAGATTCCATGAAAACAGTGTTAGCAAACTGCTCCATGAAAAGAATGGTGTAACTGTGAGATGAATTCAGACATAGCAAATCAGTTTCTCAGAAAATAACTTTCTAGTATGTATCTGAGAGTATTTAATTTGTCACAATAGGTCTCAATGCACCAAAGAGTATCCCATTGCAGATTCCACGAAAACAGTGTTAGCAAACTGCTCAATGAAAATAAGGGTGTAACTCTCTGACATGAATTCACACATCACAAAGCAGTTTCTCAGAAAACTTCCTTCTAGTTTTTATCAGAGGATAATTATTTTGTCACCATAAATTTCAATGTGATACAAAATAACACTTCTCAGATTCCCCAAAAATAGTGCTAACAAACTGCTCAATGAGAAGAGTGGAGTAACTCTGTCAGATGAATTTACACATCACAAAGCAGTTTCTCACAAGGATTCTTTCTAGTGTTTAACTGAAGGTAACTCCTTTTTCACCATAGGCCTCAAAGCAATCCTGAATATCCCATTGAAATTTTACCAAAACAGTGTTAGCAAACTGCTCAATGAAAACAAAGGTGTAACTCTGTGAGATGAATTCATATATTACAAAGCAGTTTCTCAGAAAGCTTCTCTCTAGTGTTTATCTGAGAATATTTTCTTTCTCACAATAGGCCTCAAAGTGATCCCGAATATCTCATTGCAGATTCCACGAAAAAAGTGTTAGGAAACTACCCACTGAAAAGAAAGGTGTAACACTGTGAGATGAATTCACACATCACAAATCAGTTTCTCAGAAAATGTCTTTCTAGTGTATATCTGACGATATTTCCTTTTTCACAATAGGCCTCAATGTGCAAAAGAGTATCCCATTGCAGATTCCATGAAAACATTGTTAGCAAGCAGCTGAATGAAAAGAAAAGTGTAACTCTGTGAGATGAATTCGCACATCACCAACCAACTTTTCTGAAAGCGTCTCTCTAGTTTTTATCTGAGGATATTTCCCTGGTCACCATAGGCTTCAAAGCAAACCAAAGTATCCCTTCTCAGATTCCCGAAAAACAGTGCTACCAAATTGCTCCATGAAAAGAGTGGAGTAAATCTGTGAGATGAATTCACACATCACAAAGGAGTTTTTCAGAATACTTGTTTCTTCTTTTCATCTGAGGATGTTTCCTTTTTCACCAAAGGCCTGAAAGTGCTCCGAATATCCCATTGCATATTCCATGAAAACAGTTTTAGCAAACTGCTCAAAGAAAGGAAAGGTGTAACTCTCTGGGACGAATTCACACATCACAAAGCAGTTTCTCAAAATGTTTCTTTCTATTTTTTATCCTAGGACATTTCCTTTTTCACCTTAGGCCTGAATGTGCTTCTGAATATCTCTTTGCTGATTCCACGAAAACAGTGTTAGCAAACTGCTCTATGAAAAGAAAGGTGCAACTCCATGAGATGAATCCACACGTCACAGAGAAGTTTCTCAGAAAGCTTCCTTCTAGTTTTATCTGAGGATTTTTCCTTTTTCACCATAGGCCACTATGCACTCTCAGCTATCCAGTTGCAGATTCCATAAAAACAGTGTTAGCAATCTGCTCAGTGAAAATAATGGTGCAACTCTGTGAGATGAATTCACACATCACAAAGCAGTTTCTATGAAAGCTTATTCCTATTTTTAGCTGAGGATATTTAAGTTGTCACCATTGGCTTCAACACATTCCATAATATCCCTTCTCATATTCTCCAAAAACAGTGCTACCAAATTGCTCCATGAACAGAATTTTATATCTCTGTGAGATAAATTCACACATCAGCAAGAATTTTCTCACAAGGCTTCCTTCTAGTTTTTATGTGAGGATAGTTCCTTTTTCACCATAGGTCTCAAAGCAATCCCAATTGCCCCAATGCAGATTCCACAAAATAGTATTAGCAAACTGCTTGATGAAATCAAATGTGTAACTCTGTGACATGAAATCACACATCACTAACAGTTTTTCAGAAATCTTTCTAGTGTTAATCTGAGGATATTTCCTTCTTCCCAATAGGCTTGAAAGAGCAAGCAAACATCCCATTGCAGGTTCCACAAAACCAGTGTTAGGAAACACCTCAAAGAAAAGAAAGGGGTAACTCTGTGAGATGAATTCACACATCACAAAACAGTTTCTCAGAAAACAGTTTTTATCTGAGGATAGTTCCTTCTTCACCAAAGGTCTCAAACCAATCCCAAATATTCCATTGCAGATTCCATGAAAACAGTGTTAGCAAACTGCTCAATGAAAAGAAAGGTGTAACTCTGTGAAAAGAATTGACACATCACAAAGCAGTTTCTAAGAAATATTTTTTCTTATTTTTATCTGAGGATATTTTCTCTGTCATTATTAGCTTCAGTGCATTACATAAAAATCCCTTCTTAGATTCCCCAAAAAGAGTGCTACCGAACTGTTCCATGAAAGGAAATTGTAGCTCTGTGAGATAAATTCACAATTAAGAAAGTAGCTTCTCAGAAAGCTTCTTTCTGTTTTTTTTTCCTGAGGCTATTTCCTTTGTCACCATAAGATTCAAGGTGCTCAGACACATCCCATTGCAGATTCCAAGAAAACAGTGTTAGTAAACTTCTCCATGAAAAGAACAGTATAACTTTGTGAGATAAATGGACACATCACAAAGCAGTTTCTCAGAAGGCTTCTTTTCCGTTTTTTTCTGAGGATAATTTCAGTGTCACCCTAGGCCTCGATGGGCTGAAAAATACACCTTTGCAGACTTCACAAAAACAGTGTTAACAAACTGCTCCATGAAGAGAAAGGTGTAACTCTGTGAGATGAATTCACACATCACTAAGAAGTTTCTCAGAAAGCTTCTTTCTAGTTTTTATCTCAGGACATTACCTTTGTCAGCATAGACTTCAATGCTATACAAAATATCCCTTCTTAAGTTCCCCAAAAACAGTGCTAACCAACAGCTCCATGAAAAGAATCGTGTAACTCTGTTTGATGAAGTCACACATAGCAAAAGAGTTTCTCGGGGAGCTTTTTTCTAGTTTTTATCTGAGGATATTTCCACTCTCACCACAGGCTTCAAGGTGATCGAAAATATCCCTTATCAGATTCCCCAAAAACAAACAGTAGTAACAAATAGCACCATGAATATTTGTGGAACCCTGTGAGATGAATTCACACGTCACAAAGCAGTTTCTCAAAAAGTTTCTTTCTAGTTTTTATCAGAGGATATTTATTTTGTCACAACAGGCTTCGATGTGATCTAAATTATTCCTCCTCAGATTCCCCAAAACAATGCTACCAAACTGCTCTGTGAGATGAATTCACACATTACAAAGCAGTTTCTCAGAAAGCTTCTTAATAGTTTTTATCTGAGGAAATTTCCTTTGTCAATATTGGCTTCAATGTGATCCAAAATATCAAGCTCACATTCCCCAAAAACAGTGCTACCAAACTGCTCCATGAAGAGAATGATGTACCTCTGTGAAGTGAATTCACACATCACAAAGCAGTTTTTCAGAAAGATTCTGTCTAGTATTTTTCTGAGGATATTGCCTTTTTCACCTTAGGTCTCAATTCACTCCCAAATATTCCACAGCAGATCACACGAAAACAGTGTTAGCTAACTGCTCAATGAAAAGAAAGTTGTAACTCTGTGAGATGAGTTCACACAACACAAACCAGTTTCTCAGAAAACTTCTTTCTAATTTTTATCTGAGGATATTTCTTTTGTCACCATTAGCTTCAAAGCGATACAAAATATCCCCTCTCAGATTCCCAAAAAACCGTTCTACCAAACTGCTCCAGGAAATGATGATGTAACTCTGTGAGATGAATTCACACATCACAAAGCAGTTTCTCACAAAGATTCTTTCTAGTTTTTATCAGAGGACATTTCCTTTCTCACCATAGGCTTCAATGTGATCCAAAGTATCCCTTCTCAGATTCCCCAAAAAGAGTGCTAGGAGATTGCTCCATGAAAATAATTGAGTAACTCTGTGAGATGAAATCACACAACTCAAAGAAATTTCTCAGAAATCTTTCTAGTTTTTATCTGAGGATATTTCCTTTTACACCATAGGCCTCAATGCGCTCCTGAATATCCAGTTACAGATTCCACAAAAACAGTTTTACCAAACTGCTCAATGAATAGAATGGTGTAACTTTGTGAGATGAAATCACACATCTCAAAGCAGTTTCTAAGAAAGTTTCTTTCTAGTTTGTATCTAAGAATACTTTCTCTGTCACCTTTGCCTTCAGTGCATGCCATGGTATCCCCTCTCAGATTCCCCAAAAAGAGTGCTAACAAACGGCTCCACGAACAGAATTTTGTAACTCTGTGAGATAAATTCACACTTTAGCAAGAAGTTTCTTACAAATTTTCTTTCTAGTTTTTATCTGAGGATAGTTCACTTTTCAACATAGGTCTCAAAGTGATCCCGAATATCCCACTGAAATTTTACCAAAACAGTATTAGCAAACTGCTCAAAGAAAACAAAGGTATAACTATGTGAGATGAATTCACATATCATAAAGCAGTTTTTCAGAAAGTTTCTTTCTAGTGTTTATCTGAGGATATTTCCTTTTTCACAATAGGCCTCAAAGCGATCCCGAATATGTCATTGTAGATTCCACGAAAACAGTGTTAGGAAACTGTTCATTGAAGAGAAAGGTATAACACTGTGAGACGAATTCACACATCACAAAGCAGTTTATCGGAAAGCTTCTTTCTGCTTTTTATCTGAGGATAATTCCTTTTCACCATACACTTGAAAGTGCTCCAAAAATCCCTTTACAGATTAATGAACACAGTGCTAACCAACAGCTCCATGAAAAGAGTCGTGTAACTCTGTGACATGAATTCACACATCACAAAGAAGTTTCTCAGAAAACTTCTTTCTAGGTTGTACCTGAGGATATTTCTTTTGTAGGCTTTCCTTTGTATTTCCTTTCCTTTGTATTTCCTTTATAGGTTTCAAGGTGAGCTAAAATATCCCTTCTCAGAATCCTCAAAAACATTACTAACAAAATCTTCATGAAAAGAAAGGTGTAACTCTGTGAGATGAATTCACACATTAAAAACAGTTTCTCAGAAAGTATATTTCTAGTTTTTGTCTGAGGATACTTCCTTTGTCACCATAAGCTTCAATACCCTCTGAAGTATCCCATTGCAGATTCCAACAAAACAGTGTTAGCAAACTTCTCAATGAAAAGATCAGTGTAACTTTGTAATATAAATTGACAAATGACAAAGAAATTTCTCAGAAAGCTTCTTTTTGTTTTTTATCTGAAGATATTTCTTTTGTCACCAAAGCCTTCAATGCACTCCCGAATATCCCACTGCAGATTCCATGAAAACAATGTTAGCACACTGCTTAATGAAAACAATGATGTAACTCAGTGATATTAATTCACATTACAAAGTAGTTTCTCAGAAAGCTTCTTTCCAGTTTTTATCTGAGTATGTTTCTCTTGTCATCATAGGATTCAATGTGAACCAAAATATCCCTTCTCAGATTCCCCAAAGACAGTGCTAACAAATTGCTCGATGAAAAGTATCATGTAACTTTGTGAGATGAATTCACACATTCCAAAGTAGTTTCTTAGAAAGCTTCTTTTTGGTTTTTATCTGAGAATGTATCTTTTGTCACCATAGGCTCCAGTGAACTCCCAAACATCCTTTTGTGGATTCCATGAAGGCAATGTTAACAGACTGCTCTACAAAAAGAAAGGTGTAATTCTGTGAGATGTATTCACACATCACAAAGCAGTTTCTAGAAAGCTTCTTTGTAGTTTTTATCTGAAGATATTTCCTTTTTCACAATAGGCCTCAATATGCTCCCAAATATCCCTTTGCAGATTCCACGAAAACAGTGTTATCAAACTGCTCCATGAAGACAAAGGTATAACTCTCAGACATGAATTCAATTTCACGGAGAGGTTGCTCAAAGAGCTTCTTTCTAGCTTTTATGTGAGGATATTTCCTTTGTCAGCATAGATGTCAATGTGATCCAAAATATTCCTACTCAGATTCCCCAAAAACAGTGCTAACAAACTGCTCCACAAAAGGAAATTGTAACTCCGTGAGATGAATTCAAATATCAGAAAGCAGTTTCTCAGAAAGTTTCTTGCTAGTTATTGTCTGAGGATATTTCCTTTGTCACCATAAGCTTCAATGAGCTTCAAAATATCCCATTGCAGATTCCAAAAAAACGGTATTAGCAAACTGCTCAATAAAAGGAACAGTATAACTCTGTGAGTTGAATTCACACATAGCAAAGCAGTTTCTCACAAAGCTTCTTTGTAGTTTTTATCTGAGGATATTTCCATTTTCTCCAAAGTCCTCAATTCACTCCCAAATATCCCTTTGCAGATTCCACTAATACAGTGTTAATAATCTGCTCCATGAAGAGAAAGATATAACTCTGTGAGATGAATTCATGAATCAGAAAGCAGTTTCTCAGAAACCTGCTTTCTAGTTTTTCTCAGAAAACATTTCCATTGTCATCATAAGCTTCAATGTGCTCCAAAATAGTCCCTCATGGATTCCAAGAAAACAGCGTTAGCATACTGCTCAAAGAAAATAACAGGGTAACTCTCTGAGATGAATTCACACAATACAAAGCAGTTTCTTAGAAAGTATCTTTATGTTTATTTTCTGAGGATGTATCCATTGCCTACAGAAAGCTTCAGTGTGCTCTGAGTATCCCACTGCAGATTCCAAAGAAATAAAAAACAGTGTGAGGAAACTACTCAATTCAAAGAACAGTGTAACTCTGTGAGAGAAATTGACACATCACAAAACAATTAATCAGAAAGTTTCCTTTCAGTTTTTATCTGAGGATATTTCTTTTGTCACCATAGGCTTCAATGTGCTCCCAAATATTCTATTGCAGATTCCATGAAAACAGTGTTAGTAGACTGCTCAATGAAAAGAACAGTGATCTCTGAGGGATGACTTCACATCACAAAGCAGTTTCTCAGAAAACTTCTTCAGAGTTTTTATCTGAGGATATTTCCTTTTTCACTATAGGCCTCAGTGTGTACCCAAATATCCCTTTGCAGGTTCCATGAAAGCAGTGTTAGTGAACTGCTCCATGAAGAAAAAGGTGTAACTCTGTGAGATGAATTCATTCATCCCAAGGAAGTTTCTCAGAAACTTTCTTTCTAGTTTTTATCTGAAGATATTACCTGTGTCACCATAGGCTTCTATATGATCCAAAATATCCCTTCTCAGGTTCCCCAAAAACAGTGCTACCAATGTCGTCCATGAAAAGAAAGGTGTAACTCTGTGAGATGAATTGACACATCACAAAGAACTTTCTCACAAACCTTCTTTTCGGTTTTTATCTGAGGATATTTCCATTGTCACCAGAGGCTTCAATACGCTCCCAAATATCCTATTGTGCATTCCATGAAAACAGTGTTAGCAGACTTCTCAATGAAAAGAAGAGTGAAACTGTGTGAGATGAAATCACACATCACAACGCAGTTTCTCAGAAAGCTTCTTTCTCCTTTTTTTCTGAGGATATTACCTTTTTCACTATAGGCCTCAATGCACTCCAAAATATCCCTTTGCAGATTTCACAAAAACAGTGTTAACAAACTGCTGTATGAAAAGAAAGGTGTGATTCTGTGAGATGTATTCACACATCACAAAAAACTTTCTCAGAAAGCTTCTTTCTCGTTCTTATCTGAGAATATTTGCTTGCCACCATATGCTTCAATGGAATCCAAAATAGTTCTTCTCCAGTTCCCCAAAAACAGTGCTATCAAACTGCTCCATGAAAGAAAATTGTAATTCTGTGAAATAAATTCACAAATCAGAAAGCAGATTCTCAGAAAGTTTCTTTCTAGTGTTTTCCTGAGGATATTTCCTTTGTCACCATAAGCTTCAATGTGCTCTGCAATGTCCCATTGCAGTTTCCTAGAAAACAGTGTTAGCAAACTGCTCAATGAAAAGAACAGTGTATCTCTGTGAGACAAATTGACACATGACAAAGCAGTTTCTCAGAACGGTTCTTTATGGTTTTTATCTGAGGATATTTCCTTTGTCACCATAGGCTTCGATGCACTCCAAATATCCTATTGCAGATTCCACAAAACAGTGTTAACAGACTGTTCAAAGAAAACAACGGTGTAATTCTGTGAGATGAATTCACATTCCATAACAGTTTCACAGAAAGTTTCTATCCAGTTTTTATCTGAGGATATTTCCTTTTTCACTTTAGGCCTCAATGAGCTCCCAAATATTTCTTTGCAGGTTACACGAAAACATGGTTTCCAATCTGCTCCATCAAAAGAAAGGTGCAACTTTGTGAGATGAACTAACACATCACAAAGCAGTTTCTCAGAATGCTTCCTTCTAGTTTTTATCTGATGATATTTCCTTTGTCACCCTAAGCTTCAATGCAATCCAAAATATCCCATTCAGATTCTCCTGCAGTGCTAAAAACAGCCATTGAGAAGAATCATGTACCTCTCTTAGATGAATTCACACATCAGAAAGAAGTTTCTCCAAAGCTTCATTCTAGTTTTCATCCGAGGATATTAACTTTGTCTCCATAGAGTTGAAGGCGATCCAATATATCCCTTCTGAGATTCCCCAAAAACAGTACTAACATACTACTCCACGAAAAGAAATTTGTAACTCTGTGAGATGAATTCACAGATCAGAAAGCAGTTTCTCAGAAACCTTCTTCCTCGTTTTTCACGCCGTCTATTTCCAGTGTCACCATAAGTTCAATGTGCTCTGAAGTATCCCATTGTGGATTCCAAGAAAAGAATGTTAGTAAACTGCTCAATGAAAAGAACAGTGTAACTGTGTGAGATGAATCCACACATCACAAAACACTTTCTCAGAAGGATTCTTTTGGTTTTTATCTGAGGACATATCCTTTGTCACCATATGCTTCAATGCGCTCCCAAACCTCCTATTGCATATTCCACGAAAATAGTGTTATCAAATTGCTCTATGAAAAGAACAGTGTAACTCTATGAGAAAAATTCACACATCACAAAGCAGTTTCTCAGAAAGCTTCATTCCAGTTTTCATCTGAGGATATTTCCTTTGTCATATAGGCCTCAATGTGCTCCAAAATGTCCTATTGCAGATTCCACAAAAACAGCAATAGCAGGCTGATCAATGATAAGAATGGTGCAAATATGTGAGATGAAATCACACATCACAACGCTGTTTCTCAGAAAGATTTTCTCTACTTTTTATCTGAGAATATTTTCTTTTTCACTATAGGTCTCAATGTGCTCCCAAATATCCCTCTTCAGATTCCATGAAAATAGTGTTTGCAAACTGCTCCACAAGAAGAAAAGTGTAACTCTGTGAGATGAAGTCACACATCACAAAACAGTTTCTCAGAAAGCTTCCTTCTAGTTTTCATCTGAAGATATTTCTTTTTTCACCATAAGCTTCAATGCATTCCCTATTATTCCATTGCAGATTTCATGAAAACAGTGTAATCAAACTGCTCAATGAAAAGAACAGTGTAACTCTGTGAGATAAATTGACACATCTAAAAGCAATACCTCAAAATCTTCCTTTTGGTTTTTATCTGAGGATATTTCCTTTGTCACCATAAGCTTTAGTGCACTCTGAAGTATCTCATTGCAGATTCCAAGAAAACAATATTAGCAGCCTGCTTAATGAAAAGAACAGTGTAACTCTGTGAGATGAATTCACACGTCACAAAGAAGTTTCTCAGAAAGCTTCCTTCTAGTTTTAATCTGAGGACATTTCCTTTCACAGCAAAGTCTTCAATGCGATCCAAAATATCCGTTCTCAGATTGTCCAAAAAACAGTGCTAACAAACTGCTCCATAAAAGGAAATTGTAACTCTGTAAGATGAATTCACAAATTAGGAAACAGTTTCTCAGAAAGCTTCTTTCTAGTTATTGTCTGAGGACATTTCCTTGGACACCATAAGCTTCACTGTGCTCCCAAGTATCCCGTTGTAGTTTCCTAGAAAACAGTGTTAGCAAACTGCTCAATGAAAAGAACAGTGTAACTCTGCAAGATAAATTGACAAATCACAATGCAATTTCTCAGAAAGCTTCTTTTTGGTTTCTATCTGAGGATAATTTTTTTGTCACCCAGGCTTCAATGTGCTCCCAAATATCTTATTGCAGAATCCATGAAAACAGTGTTAACAGACTGCTCAATGAAAAGAATGGTGTAACACTGTGAGATGAATTCACATCACAAAGCAGTTTCTCAGAATGTTTCTTTCCAGTTTTTATCTGAGGATAAGGTCTTTTTCACTATCGGCCTCAATGCACTCCCAAATATCCCTTTGCAGGTTCCACGAAAACAGAGTTTGCAAACTGCTCCATGAAGAGAAACGTGTAACTCTGTGAGATGAATTAACACATCACAAAGCAGTTTCTCAGAAAGTTTCTTTCTAGTTTTTATCTGAGGATATTTCCTTTGTGACCACAAGCTTCAAGGTGCTCCGAAGTATCCCATTTCAGATTCTAAGAAAACAGTGTTAGGAAACTGCTCAGTGAAAAGGACAGTGTTACTATGTGAACTAAATTGACACATCCCATTGAAATTTCCCAGAAATCTTCTTTTTGGTTTTTATCTGATGATTTTCTTTTTTTGTCACTATAGGCTTCAGTGCAGTAACGAATATCCCTTTGCAGATTATGCAAAACAGCGTTACCACACTGCTCAATGAAAAGGAAGGTTTAACTCTGCTGAAGCAATTCACGCAACGCAAAGCACATTCTCGGAAAGCTTCTTTCTCATTTTTATCTGAATATATTTCCTTTTTCACTACATGCTTCAATGCTCTCCCAAATATCCCATCTCAGATTCTACAAACACAGTGATTTCAAACAGTTCAATCAAAAGAAAGGTTTAACTTTCTGACATGAATGTTAACATCACAAAGCTGTTTCATAGACAGTTTTTTCTACTTATGCTCTGAAGATATTTCCTTGTTCACCATAGGTCTCAATGCACCCCCAAGTGTTCCTTTGTGGATTCATCAAAGACACAGTCTACAAACGTTGCAGCACAAAGAAAGGTTTAACTCTGTTAGATGAATGTGCCTTTCATAAAATAGTTTCTTGGAAAGCTTTCTAGTTCCTCTCTGAGGATATTTCTTTTTCACTATTGGGTTCAATTTGTTTCCAAATATCCCTTGTCAGATGACACAAAAACATTGACTTTAGACTTCTTGATGAAAGCAAAGGTCTAACTCTCAGATATGAATGAACACATGACAAAACAGTATCTCAGAAAGCTTCGTTCTAGTTTTTATTTGAGAATATTTCCTGTTTCAACAAAGACTACAATGTGCTCTGAAATACACCTTCTGAGGTTTTATGCAGTGTTTCCATATTGCTCAATGAAAAGAGAGGTATAACTCTGTGGGTGGAATTCACACATCATACAGCAGTTTCTCAGAAAGCTTCTCTCCAGTTTTTATCTGAAGATATTTCCGTTTTCACAATAGGCCTCAATGCGCTCTGGAATATCCCTTTGCAGATTCCACAAAAACAGTGTTACCAAACTGCTCATTAAAAAAAATTTTTTTAACTTTGTGAGATAGTTTCACACATCACAAAGCAATTTCTCAGAAAGCTGCTTTCTAATTTTTATCTGAAGATATTTCGTTTTTCACCAAAAGATTGAATGTGCTCCCAATATCCCTTCTCAGATTCCACAAAAACATTGATCTCAAACTGCTCCATAAAAAGACAGTTTAACTCTATGAGATGAATGCAGGCATCACAAAGAAGTTTGTCAGAAAGCTTCCTTCTTTTCATCTGAAGATATTTCCTTGCTCACTGTGGGGCTCAATGCACCCCCGAATGTCCCTTGACAGAATTGTCAAAGACAGAGTTTCCAAGCTGCAATATGTAAATAAAGGTTTAACTCTGTGAGATGAATGCACATATGACAAAGCAGTTTCTTGTAAAGTTTCTTTCTAGTTTTTATCTGAGGATATTTCTTTTTACACCATAGGCTTCAATGCACTCTGAAATATCTCTTGGTAGATTTTAAAAAAACCAGGTTGCCAAATTAGTCAATGAAAAGAGACATATAATTCTGTGATTGGAATAAACACATCACAAAGCACTTTCTCAGAAAGATTCTCTGTATTTTTTATCTGAAGGTATTACCTTTTTCACCATAGGCCTCAATGTGCTCCTGAGTGTCATTTTGCAGATTCAAGAAAAAGAGTGTTATGAAATTGCTCAATGAAAAGATAGGTTTAACTCTACAAGAGGAATTAACGCAACAAAAAGCAGTTTCTCAGAAAGCTTCTTTCTAGTTTTGGTCTGAGGATATTTTCTTTTTCACTGTAGGTTTCAAATGGTTCCCAAATATCGCTTCTTAGATTCCGCAAAAACAATGATTTCAAACAGCTCAATCAAAAGGAAGGTTTAACTCCATTAGATGAATGTATGCATCATAAAGCAGCTTCACAGAAAGCTTCTTTCTGGTTTTCATCTTAAAATATTTCCTTGTTCACCATGCGCCCCTGAATGTCTCTTCACAGATAGGTCAAACACAGAGTTTCCAAACTGCACAATGTAAAGAAAGGTTTAACTCCATCAGGCGAATACACATATCACAAAGCAGTTTCTCGGAATGGTACTTTCTAGTTTTTATTTGAAGATATTTCCTTTTTCACCATTGGCTTCAATGTGCTCTGAAATATCTCTTGGTAGATTTTACAGAAACAGTGTTTCCACTCTTCTCAAAGAAAAGAGAGGTATAATTCTGTGAATGTAATACACACATCACAAAGCAGTTTCTCATTAAACTTCTCTCCATTTTTTATCTGAAGATATTTCCTTTTTCACCATTGGTCTCAGTGCACTACCAAATATCCCCTTGAGAATTCCACAAAAACAGTGTTACCAAACTGCTCAATAAAAATTAAGGTTTAACCCTTCCAAAGGAATTATAACAACATAAACTAGTTTCTTGCAAAACATCTATCTAGTTTTTATTTGCAAATATTTCCTTTTTCATCATGGGCTTCAATGCTCTCCCAAATATCCCTTCTCAGACTCCATAAAAAGTGTGATCCCTTCTCAGATTCCATAAAAATCTTTTATGGAAAAGATTCCATAAAATATGAAAAGCAAGATTTAACTCTACGAGATGAAAAACTCACATCAAAAAATAGTTTGTCAGAAAGCTTCTTTCTAGGTTTCATCTGAAGATATTTCTTTGCTCACCATAGGCATCAATGAGCTCCAGAATGCTTTTCCACGGTTTTGTCAAAGAAAGAGTTTTAAACTGTGCATTGCAAAGAAATTCTGTGAGATGAATGCACATATCACAAAACAGTTTATCGGAAAGCTTTTTTCTACTCTTTGTCTGAGGATATTTTCTTTTTCACCATACGCTTCAATGTGCTCAGAAATATCCCTTCTTAGGTTTTACACATACAGTGTTACCAAGCTACTCAATTATAGGAGAGGTAAAATTCTGTGACTGGAATGCATACACCACAAAGCAGATTCTCAGAAAGCTTCTATCCAGTTTTTATCTGAAGATATTTCCTTGTTTACCATAGGCCTCAACATGCTCCCAAATATCCCCTTGCAGAGTCCACAAAAACAGTGTTACCAAACTGCTCAATGAAATCTAAGTTTTAACTCTGTGAGAGGTTTTCACACAACACAGAGCAGTTTCTCAG
>NW_012116777.1:1757177-1764452 GCF_000951035.1 Colobus angolensis palliatus | reverse complement strand
TCCACAAAAACAGTGTTACCAAACTGCTCAATGAAATCTAAGTTTTAACTCTGTGAGAGGTTTTCACACAACACAGAGCAGTTTCTCAGAAAATATCTTTCTTCTGTGTATTTGAGTATATTTCCATTTTTACCTTAGGCTTCAATGTTCTCAAAAATATCACCTCTCAGACTTCAAAAAAATCAGTGATTTCAAACTGCTCTAAGAAAGGAAAGGTTTAAATCTATGAGATGAACACACACACATTAGAAAGCAGTTTCTCAGAAAACTTCTTTCTACTTTTCATCTGAAGATATTTCCTTGTGTACCATAGGCCTCAATGTGCCCCCACTTGTCTTTTTACAGATTCCTCAAAGACAGATTCTTCAAACTGCAAAACATAAAGAAATGTTTAATTCTGTGAGATGAATGCACATATCACAAAGAAGTTTCACGGAAAGCTTCTTTGTAGTTTTTATCTGAGGATATTTCCTTTTTCACCGTAGGCTTCAATGCAATCCGAAATATGCCTTGGTAGATTTTACAAAAACAGTTTTTTCACACTGCTTAATGAAAAGAGAGGTATAACTCTGGAGGAGAATGCACTTATCACATAGCAGTTTTTCAGAAAACTTCTCTCCAGTTTTTATATTAAGATGTTTCCTTTTTCACCACAGGTCTCAAGGCACTCGCAAATATCCCTTTGCAGATTCCACAAAAACAGTGTTAGTAAATTGTGCAACGAAATATAAGGTTTAACTCTGTTAGAGGACTTCATGCAGCACAAAGTGATTTCTCTGAATGCTTCTTTCTAGTTTTTATTTGAGTATATTTCCTTTCTCACCAGAGGCTTCAATGCACTCCTAAATACCCCTTAATATATTTATCACGAACAGTGTTTCCACACTGCTCAATGAAAAGACAGTTACAACTCTGGAAGGGAACACACATATTGAAATAGTTTCTCAGAAACCTTATCTCCAGTTTTGTATGTGAAGTTGTTTCCTTTTTCACCATAGGCCTCAATGCACCCCTGAATATCCCTCAGCAGATTCCACAAAAACAGTGTTACCAAAATGCTCAATGAAAACTAAGGTTTAATTCTGTGAGAGGATTTCACACAACACAAAGCAGTTTTTTGGACCTTCTTTCTAGTTTTTGTTTGAGGATATTTAGGTTTTCACCAAAAGCTTCAATGCTCTCTCAAGTATCCCTTCTCATATTCCAATAAAAGAGTGATTTCACACTGCTCAATCCAAAGAAAGGTTTAACTCTATGAGATGAATTCACACATCACAAGTTAGTTTTTCAGAATCATTCTTTCTAGTTTTCATCTGAAGATATTTCCTTGCTCACTGTAGGCATCAATACACCTACAAATGTCCTTTTGCGGATTCATCAAAGACAGAGTTTTCAACCTGTGCAGTGTAATTAAAAGTTTAACTCTGTGAGAGGAATGCAAATATCAAAAAGCATTTTCTTGGAAAGCTTTCTTCTAGTTTTTAACTGAGGATATTTCCTTTTTTACCATAGGATATAATGTGCTCTGAATTATCCCTCGGAAGTTTTCACACAAACAGTGTTTCCACACTACTCAATGAAAAGAGAGGTATAACTCTGCAACTGGAATACACACATCCAAAGAAGTTTCTCAGAAAGCAACTCCCCTCTGAAGAAATTTCCTCTTTCAAAATAACCCTCAATGCACTCCCAAAAATCCCTTTGCAGATTCCACAAAACAGTATTACCAAACTGTTCAATGAAAAATAAAGTTTAACACTGTGAGAGCATTTCAAGGAACACAAAGCAGTTTACTGGAAAGCCTCTTTCTATTTTCTATTTGAGAGTATTTCCTTTTTCACCATAGACCTCAAGGCGCCCCCACGTGTCCCTTCCCAGATTCGTCAAAGACAGAGTCTACAAGATGCACAATGTAAAGAAAGGTTTAAATCTGTGAGACGAATGCACACATCACAATGCAATTTCTCGGAAAACTTCTTTCTAGTTTATTTTTCTATTTTCTTTCTATTTTCTTTTTCATCATAGTCTTCAATATCCCTTGGAAGATTTCATGCAAACAGTGTATCCACATTGCTCAATGGAAACAGAGGTATAATTCTGTGATTGGAATGCACACATCACAAAGCAGTTTCTCAGAAAGGTTCTCTCCAGTTTTTATCTGAAGATGTTTCCATTTTCACCACAGGCTTCAATGCACTCCCAAAAATCCCTTTGCAGTTTCCACAAAAACAATGTTACCAAACTGCACAATGAAAAGTAAGATTTATCTGTATGAGAGGAGCTCACACAATACAAAGCAGTTTCTCAGAATGCTTCTTTCTAATTTTTATTTGAGTATATTTCCTTTTTCACCATAGGACTCAATACTGTCTCAAATATCCCTTCTCAGATCCCAAAAAAAGAGTAATTTCAAAATGCTCAATCAAAGGAAGGTTTAACTCTATACATCATGAAGCATTTTCTCAGAAAGATTTTTTCTAGTTTTCATTTGAAGATGTTTCCTTGCTCACCATAGGACTAAATGCATCCCCGAATGTCCTTTCAAGGATTCTTCAAAGACAGAGTTTCCAAACTGGGCAATGTAAAAAAAGATTTAACTCTGTGATATGAATGCACGTAGCAGAAAGCAGTTTCTTGGAATGCTTCTTTGTTCTTTTTATTTGAGAATATTTCCTTTTCCACCATAGGTTTCAATGCACTCCGAAATATCCCTTGGTAGATTTTACAGAAGCAGTGTTTCCACAGTGCTCATTGAAAAGAAAAGTGTAACTCTGAGAGTGGAATGCACATATCACAAAGTAGTTTTTGAGAAAGCTTCTCTCCAGTTTTTATCTGATGATGTTTCCTTTTTCACCATAGGCGTCAATGTGTTCCTGAATATCCCCTTGCAGATTCCACAAAAACAGTATTACCAAACTGTGCTATGAAAAGTGAGGTTAATCTCTGTGAGAGGATATTTGGGAATGCCTTTTGGTCTATGGCAAAAAAGGAAATACCCTCAGATAAAAACTAGAAAGAAGCTTTCTGAGAAACTTCTTTGTGATGTGTGAATTCATCTCACAGAGTTACACCTTTGTCTCCATGAAGCAGTTTGTTAACACCATTTTCGTGGAATCTGCCAAATTGTGTTTGGGAGTGCATTGAGGCCTATGGTGAATAAGGAAATGTCCTCAGATAAAAACTGGAAAGAAGCATTCTGAGAAACTACTTTGTGATGTATTAATTCACCTCACAGAGATAAATCTTTCTCTTCATGAAGCAGTTTGCTAATATAGTTTTCATGGAATCCGTAAAGTGATATTTGGGAATGCATTGAGGCCAATGGTAACAGAGGAAATATCCTCAGATAAAAACAAGAAACAAGCTTTCCATGAAACTGCTTTTTGATGTGCGAATTCATCTCACCGAGTTAAAATGTCACTTCATGAAGCAGTGTGTTTCCACTGTTTTGGGGGAATCTGTGACGTGATATTTAAGATCTCATTGAAACCTATGTTGACAAAAGAAATATTCTCATATAAAAACTAGAAAGAAACGTGCCAAGACACTTCTTTGTGTTGTGTGAATTCATCTCACAGAGATTAATCTCACCTTTCCCTGAATGAAGCAGTTTGCTAACACTGTTTTCGTGGAATCTGCAAAGTGATATTTGGGAGCTCATTGAGGCCTATGGTGAAAAATGAAATATCCTCATATAAAAACTAGATAGAAGCTTTCAGAGAAACTACTTTCTGGTATCTGAATTCATCTCACAGAGTTACACTTTCGTTTCATGGAGCAGTCCCTTAACATTGTTTTTAGGGATCTGAAAGGGATATTTTGGATTGCATTGAAGCCTACACTGAAAAAGGATGTATCCTCAAATAAAAACGAAAAAGAAGTGTTCCAAGAAACTGCATTGTGATGTGTGAATACAGAAATATCCTCAGATAAAAACTAGAGAGAAGCTTTCAGAGAAACTATTTTCTGATATCTGAATTCATCTCACAGAGTTACACTTTTGTTTCATGGAGCAGTTCCTTACCATTGCTTTTGGGAAATCTGAAAGGGATATTTTGGATTGCATTGAAACCTATGCTGACAAAGGACGTATCTTCAAATAAAAATGAGAAAGATGCATTCAGAGAAACTGCATTGTGATGTATGAATGCAACTGAGAATTACACCATTATTTCCATTGATCAGTTCACTAGCACTGTTTTCTTGAAATCTACAATGGGATATTTCTTAGCCCAGTGAAGCTTACAGTGACAAAGGAAATATCCTCAGATAAAAGCAGGAAAGAAGCTTTCTGAGTAACTGCTTTATGTTGTTACAATGCCTCTCTTAGAGTTACATCTGTGTTTCAAGGATCCGTTTGGTAGCATGGTTTTTGTGGAATCTGAGAAGTGATAATTTGGATGGCTATGAAGACTCTATGGACAAAGGAAATATCCACAGATAAAAACCAGAATGAAGCTTTCTGAGAAACTGGTTGGAGTTGTGTGAATTCATTTCACAGAATTACACCACTCTTTCATGGAGAAGTTTGCTAGCCATGATTTTGTGGAATCTCAGAAGTGATATCTACAATATTATTGAATCCCAGGGTGAAAAACCAAATATCCTCACATAAGAACGCAGAGAAGACTTCTCAGAAACTGCTTTGTTGTAGGTAAATGTAGCTCACAGAGTTACAGAATTGTTTTCATTGAGAAGCTTGCTAACACTGTTTTCGCAGAATCTGCAGTGAGACACATGGGGGCACTTTGAGAATAGAAATGAACTCGGATGAAAAAGCAAAGAAGCTTTCTGAGAAAATGCTTTGTGATGTGTGAATTCAATTCACAGTCATACACCTGTCTTTCGTGGAGCTGTCTGATAGCCCTGTTTTTGTGGAATCTGAGAACTGATATTTTGGATCACTTTGAAGAATATACAGCCAAAAGTAATATCCTCAGATAAAAACCAAAATGAATTTTTCTGAGAAACTTCTTTGTGGTGGGTGAATTCGTCTGTATTCATGGAGCTTACACCTGTTACACCTGTATTTCATGGAGCCATTTGCTAGCACTGTTTTTGTGGAATTTGAGAAGTGATATTTTGGATCGCTATGAAGTCTACGGAAAAAGGAACTATCTAGAAAGAAGCTTTCTGAAAAACTGCTTTGTGGTGTGTGAATTCATCTCACAGAGCTACACCATTATCTTCATGAAGCAGTTTGCTAACACTGTTTTCGTGAAATACGCATAGTGATATTTGGGAGTGCATTGAGGTCTGTGGTGAAAAAGGAAATAATCTCAGATTAAAGGCTGGAAAGAAGCATTCTGAGAAACTGCATTGTGATGTGTGAATGTAACTCACACAGTTACACATTTCTTTTCATTGATGATCTTGCTAACACTGTTTTCTTGAAATCTGCAAAGGGAAATTTCTCAGTGCCATGAAGCTTACAGTGACGAAGAAAATATCCTCAGATAAAAAGTAGAAAGAAGATTTCTGAGAAACAGTTTTGTGATGTGTGTATTCATCTCGCAGAGGTAAACCTTTCGCTCCATGATGCAGTTTGCTAACACCGTTTTTGAGGAATCTGCCAAGTTGTATATGGGAGCGCATTGAAGCCCCAAGGTGACAAAGGAAATATCTTCAGATGAAAACTAGAAAGAAGACTTCTGAGAAACTACTTTGTGATGTGTGAATTTATGTCACAGAGATAAACCTTTCTCTTCATGAAGCAGTTTGCTAACATACTTTTCGTGGAATCCATAAAGAGATATTTCAGAATGCATTGAGGCCTATGGTGAAAAAGGAAATATCCTCAGAAAAAAACTAGAAGAACCTTTCTGAGAAACTTCTCTGTGATGTAAGAATTCATCTCACAGAGAAAAAAAAATCTCGTCTTTCTCTGAATGAAGCAGTTTGCTAAAACTGTTTTCGTGGAATCTGCAAAGTGATATTAGGGAGCACATTGAGGCCTATGGTGAAAAATGAAATATGCTCAGATAAAAACTAGATAGAAACTTTCAGAGAAACTACTTTCTGATATCTGAATTCATCTCACAGAGCTACACTTTCGTTTCATGGAGCAGTCTATTACCATTGTTTCTGGGGAATCTGAAAGGGATATTTTTGATCACAGTGAAGCCTTTGCTGACAGAGGAAGTATTCCCAAATAAAAACGAGAAAGAAGCATTCTGAGAAACTGCATTTTGATGTGTGAATGCAACTCAGAGAGTTACGCTGCTCTTTTCATTGATCAATTTGCTAACACTGTTTTCTTGAAATCTACAATGGGATATTTCTTAGCCCAATGAAGCTTATGATAACACAGGAAATATCCTCAGATGAAAATGATAAAGAAGCTTTCTGAGAAACTGCTTATTGATGTGACAATAGATCTCTTAGAGTTACACCTGTGTTTCGAGGAGCTGTTTGCCAGCACTGTTTTCGTGGAATCTGAGAAGTGATAATATGCATCATTGTGAACACTCTTTGGACAAAGGAAATATCCTCAGATTAAAAACAGAATGAAGATTTCTGAGAAACTGATTTGAGATATGTGAATTCGTTTCACAGAATTACACCACTTTTTCATGGAGGAGTTTGCTAGCAATAATTTTGTGGAATCTCAGAAGTGATATCTATAATGTCATTGAATCCCAGGGTGAAAAATGAAATATCCTCAGATAGAAACTGCAGAGAAGACTTCTCAGAAACTGCTTTGTTGTAGGTGAATTCAGCTCGCAGAGTTACAGCATTGTGTTCATTGAGAAGCTTGCTAACACTGTTTTCGCAGAATCTGCAGTGACACACACGAGGGCGCTTTGAGAATAGAAAAAAACTCGGAGGCCGGGCACGGTGGCTCAAGCCTGTAATCCCAGCACTTTGGGAGGCTGAGACACGCGGATCACATGGTCAGGAGATCAAGACCATCCTGGCTAACACAGGTGAAACCCCATCTCTAATAAAAAATACAAAAACTAGCCAGGTGAGGTGGTGGGTGCCTGCAGTCCCAGCTACTTGGGGGGCTGAGGCAGGAGAATGGCATAAACTCGGGAGGCAGAGCTGGCAGTGAGCTGAGATCTGGCCACTGAACTCCAGCCCGGGTGATAGAGCGAGACTCCATCTCAAAAAAAAGAAATAAACTCGAGTGAAAAACGAAAGAAGCGGCCGGGTGCGATGGCTCAAGCCTGTAATCCCAGCACTTTGGGAGGCCGAGATGGGCAGATCACGAGGTCAGGAGATCGAGACCAACCTGGCTTAAACTCGGGAGGCAGAGCTGGCAGTGAGCTGAGA
>NW_012116777.1:1748898-1757127 GCF_000951035.1 Colobus angolensis palliatus | reverse complement strand
AAAAAGGAAAGAAGTGGCCGGGTGCGATGGCTCAAGCCTGTAATCCCAGCACTTTGGGAGGCCGAGATGGGCAGATCACGAGGTCAGGAGATCGAGACCAACCTGGCTAACATGGTGAAACCCCGTCTCTACTAAAAATACAAAAATCTAGCTGGGTGTTGTGGCTGGCGCCTGTAGTCCCAGCTACTCGGGAGGCTGAGGCTGGAGAATGGCATGAACTCGGGAGGCGGAGCTTGCAGTGAGCTGAGATCCGGCCACTGAACTCCAGCCCAGGTGACAGAGCAAGACTCCATCTGAAAAAAAAAAAAAGAAAAGAAAAGAAAAAGGAAAGAAGCTTTCTGAGAAACTGCTTTGTGATGTGTGAATGCAATTCAGAGAGATACACCTGTCTTTCGTGGAGCTGTTTGATACCCCTGTTTTTATGGAATCTGAGAACTTGTATTTCAGTCACTTTGAAGAATATACAGCCAAAAGAAATATCCTCAGATAAAAACCAAAATGAATTTTTCTGAGAAACTACTTTGTGGTGTGTGAATTCATCTCACATAGTTACACCTGTATTTCATGGACCCATTTGCTAGCACTGTTTTTGTGGAATCTGAGAAATGATCATTTGGGTCACTATGAAGACTCTACGGACAAAGAAATTATCCTCAGATGAAAACCAGAAAGAAGCTTTCTGAGAAACTACTTTGTGATGTGTGAATTCATCTCACAGAGCTACACCTTCATCTTCATGAAGCAGTTTGCTAACACTGTTTTCATGGAATCCACATAGTGATATTTGGGAGTGCATTGAGGTCTACAGTGAAAAAGAAAATATTCTCAGATTAAAGGTTGGAAAGGAGCGTTCTGAGAACCTGCATTGTGACGTGTGAATGCAACTCACAGAGTTACACATTTCTTTTCGTTGATCAGCTTGCTAACACTGTTTTCTTGAAATCTGCAATGAGATATTTCTCAGTGCCATGAAGCTTACAGTAACAAAGGAAATATCCTCAGAGAAAAAGTGGAAAGAAACTTTCTGAGAAACGGCCTTGTGATGTGTGTATTCATCTCACAGAGTTACACCTTTCTCTCCATGAATCAATTTGCTAACACCATTTTTGAGGAATCTGCCAAGATGTATCTGGGAGTGCATTGAGGCGTATGGTGACAAAGGAAATATCCTCAGATAAAAAGTAGAAAGAAGCTTTCTGAGAAACTTCTTTGTGGTGTGTAAATTCATCTCACAGAGCTAAACCTTTGTCTTCATGAAGCACTTTGCTAAGACTGTTTTCGTGATATGTGCTAAGTGATATTTGGGCATGCATTGAGGCCTATGGTGAAAAAGCAAATATTCTCAGTTAAAAACTAGAATGAAATTTTCTTTGAAACTACTTTGTGGTGTGTAAATTCATCTCACAGAGATAAACGTTTCTCTTCATGATGCAATTTGCTAACACAGTTTTTGGGGAATATGTAAAGTTATATTTGGGAACACATTGAGGCCTGTGGTGAAAAAGGAAATATCCTCAGGTAAAAACGAGAAAGAAGCTTTCTGAGAAACTGCTTTAATATGTGTGAATTCATCTAATGGAGTTAAAATTTCACTTCAAGGAATAGTTTGTTACCACTGTTTTTGGGGAATCTGTGAAGCAATATTTTGGATCTCATTCAAACCTATGCTGACAAAAGAAATATCCTCATGTAAAACCTAAAAAGAAGCTTTCTGAGAAACCTGTTTGTGATCTGTCAATTCATCTCACAACGGTAAACCTTTCTCTTCAGGAAGCAGTTTGCAAACACAGTTTTCATGGAATCCTTAAAGTGATATTTGGGAACGCATTGAGGCCTATGGTGAAAAGGAAATATCCTCAAATAAAAATGAGAAGTAAGGTTTCTGACAAACTTCTTTGTGACGTGTGAATTCATCTCACAGAGTTACACATATATCTTCATGACTCAGTTTGCTGACACTATTTTCGTGGAATTCTTAAAGTGGTATTTGGGAATGCATTGAGGCCTATGGTGAAAAGGAAATATCCTCAAATAAAAACGAGAAAGAAGCTTTCTGAGAAACTTCTTCATGACTTGTGAATTCATCTCACAGAGTTACACATATATCTTCATGACTCAGTTTGGTAATGCTGTTGTTGTGGAATCTGCAAAGTGGTATTTGGGAGCACTTTGAGACCAATGGTGAAAAAGGTAGTATCCTCAGATAAATACCAGAAAGAAGTTTTCTGAAAAACTGCTTTTTCATGTGTGAATTCTTCTCACAGAGTTACACTTTCGTTTCATGGAGCAGTCTGTTACTACTGTTTCTGGGGGATGTGTGAAGCGATATTTTAGATCCCATTGAAACCTATATTGACAAAGGAAATCTCCTTAGATAAAATCTAGAAAGAAGCTTTCTGAGAAACTCCTTTGTGGTGTGTGAATTCATCCCGCAAATTTACACCTTTCTCTCAATGAAGCAGTTTGTTAACACGGTTTTTCTGGAATCTGCAAGGGGATATTTTGGAGTGCATTGAGGGCTATGGTGAAAAAGGAAATATCTCTAGATAAAAACTAGAAAGAAGCTTTCAGAGAAACTGTTTTCCGATATCTGAATTCATCTCACAGAGTTACACTTTTGTTTCATGGAACAGTCTCTTACCATTGTTTTTGGGGAATCTGAAAAGGATATTTTGGACCGCATTGAAGGCTACACTGACAAAGGAAGTATCCTCAAATAAAAAAGAGAAAAAAGCGTTCTGAGAAAATGCATTGTGTTGTGTCAGTGCAACTCAGAGAGTTACACCATCCTTTTCATTGGACAGTTCGCTAACAATGTTTTCTTAAAATCTGCAATGGGATATTTCTTAGCACTATGAAGCTTATGGTGACAAAGGAAATATTCTCAGATAAAAAAGAGAAAGAAGCTTTTTGAGAAACTGGTTGGTGATGTGTGAATTCATTTCACAGAATTACACCACTCTTTCATGGAGGAGTTTGCTAGCACTGATTTTGTGAAATCTCAGAAGTGATATATTGAATATTGTTGAATCCCAGCGTGAAAAATGAAATACCCTCAGATAAGAACTGCAGGGAAGACTTCTCAGAAACAGCTTTATTGTAAGTGAATTCAGCTCACAGAGTTACAGCATTGTTTTCATTGAGAAGCTTGCTAACACTCTTTTCACAGAATCTGCAATGAGACGCAGAGGGGCACTTTGAGACCAGAATTAATTTCAGATGAAAAAGGAAAGAAGCTTTCTGAGAAACTGCTTTGTGATGTGTGAATTCAACTCACAGAGATACACCTGTATTTCGTGAAGCTGTTTGATAGCCCTGTTTTTGTGAAATCCTGGAACTGATATTGTGGATCGCTTTGAAGACTGTACAGCCAAAGGAAATATCCTAAGATAAAAACAAGAATGAAGCTTTCTGAGAAACTGCTTTGTGATGTGTAAATTCATCTCACTGAGTTACACCGCTCTGTCATGGAGGAGTTTGCTAGCACTTATTTTGTGGAATATCAGAAGCGATATATTGGATATCATTGAATCCCATGGTGAAAAATGAAATATCCTCAGATAAAACCTGGAGAGAAGCCTTCTCAGAAACTGCTTTGTGATGTGTGAATTCATCTCACACAGCTATACCTTTGTCTTCATGAAGCAGTTTCCTAACACTGTTTTCATGGAATCCGCATAGTGATATTTGTGAGCGCTTTGAGGTCTACAATGAAAAAGAAAATATTCTCAGATAAAAGCTGAAAACAAGCATTCTGAGAAACTGCATTGTGATGCGCAAATGCAACTCACAGAGTTACACATTTCTTTTCATTGATCAGCATGCTAACACTGTTTTCTTGAAATCTCCAATGGGATATTTCTCAGCACCATGAAGCTTATGGTGACGAAGGAAATATCCTCAGATAAAAACGATAAAGAAGCTTTCTGAGAAACTTCTTTGTGATGTGTGAATTCATCCCACAGAGTTACACCTTTCTCTCCATGAATCAGTTTGCTAACACTGTTCTCAAGGAATCTGCCAAGTTGTATATGGGAGCACATTGAGGCCTATGGTGACAAAGGAAATATCCTCATATAAAAGCTAGAAAGAAGCTTTCTGAGAAACAACTTTGTGATTTGTGAATTCATCTTGCAGGGTTACACCTTTCTCTCCATGAAGCAGTTTGTTAACACAGTTTTCATGGAAACTGCCAAGTTTATTTGGGAGCACATTGAGGCCTATGGTGAAAAAGGAAATGTGCTCAAATAAAAACTAGAAAGAAGCTTTCTGAGAAACTGCTTTATGATGTGTGAATTCATCTCATAGAGTTAAAATTTCACTTCATGAAGCAGTCTGTTACCACTGTTTTTGGGGAATCTGTGAAGCGATATTTTGTATCGCTTTGAAACCTATGTTAACAAAAGAAATATCCTCAGATAAAAGCTAGAAAGAAGCTTTATGGGAAACTTCTTTGTGATGTTTGAATTCATCTCACAGAGTTACACCTTTCTCTCAATGAAACAGTTTGCTAACACCGTTTTCGTGGAATCTGCCAAGTTGTATTTGGGAGTGCATTGAGGACTATGGTGAAAAAGGAAATATTATCAGATAAAAACAAGAAAGAAGCTTTCTGAGAAACTACTTTGTGATGTGTGAATTCATCTCATAGAGATAAACCTTTCTCTTCATGAAGCAGTTTGCTAACACAGTTATCATGGAAGCTGTAAAGTGATATTTGGGAATGCATTGAGGCTTATGGTGATAAAGAAAATATCCTCAGATAAAAATGAGAAAGAAGCTTTCTGATAAACTACTTTATGATGTGTAAATTCATCTCACAGAGTTAAAAATTCGGTTCATGGAGCAGTCTGTTTCCACTGTTTTTGGAGAATCTCTGAAGTGATATTTTGGATCACATTGAAGCCTAACTTGACAAAAGAAACATCCTCAGATACAAACTAGAAAGAAGCTATCTGCGAAACTTCTTTGTGATGTGTAAATTCATCTCACAGAGTTACACCTTTCTCTGAATGAAGCAGTTTGCTAAATCTGTTTTCATGGAATCTGCAAAGTGATATTAGGGTGTGCATCGAGGGCTATGGAGAAAAAGAAAATGTCCTCAGATAACAACTAGATAGAAGCTTTCAGAGTAACTGCTTTCTCTTTCTGATATCAGAATTCATCTCACAGAGTTACACTTTCGTTTCCTGGAGCAGTCTCTTACCATTGTTTTTGGGGAATCTGAAAGGGATATTTTGGATCGCAATGAAGCCTACACTGACAAAGGAAATATCCTCAAATAAAAATGAGAAGGAATCGTTCTGAGCAACTGCATTGTGATGTGTGAATGCATCTCAAAGAGTTACACTTTTATTTTCATAGATCAGTTTGCTGATACTGTTTTCTTGAAATCTGCAATGGGATGTTTCTTAGTGCAATGAAGCTTACAGTGACAAAGGAAATATCCTCAGATTAAAAATGAGAAGGAAGCTTTCTAAGAAACTGCTTTTTGTTGTGACAATGCATCTCTTAGAGTTACACATGTGTTTCGAGTAGCTGTTTGCTAGCACTGTTTCTGTGGAATCTGAGAAGTGATAATTTGGATGGCTATGAAGACTCTATGGACAAAGGAAATATCCTCAGATAAAGACCAGAATGAAGCTTTCTGAGAATCTGGTTTGTGATGTTTTAATTCAGGTCACAGAATTACACCAATCTTTCATGGAGGAGTTTGCTAGCATTGATTTTGTGGAATCTCAGTAGTGATATCTTAGATATCATTGAATCCCAGGGTGAAAAATGTAATATCCTCAGATAAAAACTGCAGAGAAGCCTTCTCAGAAACTGCTTTGTTGTAGGTGAATTCAGCTCACTATGTTACAACATTGTTTTCATTGAGAAGCTTGCTAACAGTGTTCTCGCAGAATCTGCAAAGAGACACATGGGGGCGCTTTGAGACCAGAAATAAAACTCAGATGAAAAAGGAAAGAAGCTTTCTGAGAAACTGCTTTGTGATGTGTGAATTCAACTCACAGAGGTACACCTGTCCTTCGTGGAGCTGTCTGATAGCCCTGTTTCTTGGAATCTGAGAACCGATATTTCGGATTGCTTTGAAGAATCTATGGCCAAAGAAAATATCCTCAGATAAAAACTCAGAATGAAGCTTTCTGAGAAACTGCTTTGTGGTATGTGAATTCATCTCACAGAGTTACATCTGTATTTCATGGAGCCGTTTGCTAGCACTGTTTTTGTGGAATCTGAGAAGTGATATTTTGGATCGCTCTGAAGACTCTACAGACAAAGGAAATATCCTCAGACAAAAACCAGAAAGAAGCTTTCTGAGATATTTCTTCGTGATGTGTGAATTCATCTCAGAGAGATAAACCTTTGTCTTCATGAAGCAGTTCACTAACACAGTTTTCGTGGAATCCATAAAGTGATATTTGGGAACGCTTTGAGGTCTATTGTGAAAAGGGAATTATCCTCAGTTAAAAACTAGAAAGAAGCATTCTGAGTAACTGTTATGTGATGTGTGAATTCATCTCACAGATTTAGACTCTTCTTTACACTGATCAGTTTGCTAACACTGTTTTCTTGGAATCATCAATAGGATGTTTCAGAGCACATTGAAGCTTATGATGACAATGGAAACATCCTCATATAAAAACTAGAAAGAAGCTTTCTGTGAAACTGCTTTGTGATTTGCAAATTTATCTCACAGAATTACACGATTCTTTTCAGGGATGAGTTTGGTAGCACTGTTTTTGGGGGATTTGACAAGGTATATTTTAGATTGCATTGAAGCCTATGGTGACAAGGGTAACATACTCAAATAAAAACTAGACAGAAGCTTCCTGAGAAGCTTCTTTGTGATATCTTTTTTCATTTCACATGGTTATACCTTTCTTTTCATGGAGCAGTTTGCTAATAGTTTTCGTGAAATCTGCATTGGTATATTTTGGATCGTGTTGAAGCCTATGGTGACAAAGGAAATATACCCCATATAAAAAATAGGAAAACGCTTGCTGAGAAACTGTTTTGTGATGCGTTAGTTCATCTCACAGAATTACACGATTCTTTCAATGGATCAGTTTGCTAGCACTGTTTTAGGAGAATCTGAGGAAGGATATTTTGGATCGCTTTGAAGTCAACTGTGACAAAGGAAATATCCTCAGATAAAAACCAGAAGGAAGACCTCTGAGAAATTTCTTTGTGATGTGTGCATCATCTCAGAGAGCTACACCTTCCTTTTCATGGAGCAGTTTGCTAACAATGTTTTCAACGGATCTGCAAAGAAATACTTGGAGCGCATGGAGGAATATGGTGAAAAAGGAAATATCTTCAGATAAAAACTAGAAAGAAGCTTTCTGGGAAACTTCTTTGTGATTTGTGAATTCATTTCACAGAGTTACACTGTACTTTACAATGAGCAGTTTGATAACCCTGCTTTCTTGGAATCTGCAATGGTCTATTTTGGAGCACATTGAATCATATGGCAACAAAGGAAATATCGTCATATAAAAAGCAGGAAGAATCTTTTGAGAAACCATTTTGAGATGTCCTCATTCATCTCACTGAGTCACACGATTCTATTCAAGGATCAGTTTGGTAGCACTGTTTTTGGGGAGTCTGAGAAGGTATATTTTGGATCACATTGAAGAATATGGTGACAAAGAGAATATCCTCAGATAAAAACTAGAGAGGACCTTTCTGAGAAAGTTATATGTGATGTGTGAATTCATCTCACTGAGTTATACATTTATTGCTTTGGAGCAATTGTTACACTGTTTTCTTGGAATCTGCAAAGGAATATTTGGGAGAGCATCAAGGCCTGTTTTGAAAAAGGAAATATTCTCAGATAAAAACTAGAAGGAAGCTTTCTGACAAACTGCTTTGTGATGTGTGAATTCATCTCACAGAGTTGCACTGCTCTTTTCATTAAGCAGTTAGCTAACACTGTGTTTGTGGAATCTGCAATATGTTATATCAGAAAGGATTGAAACTTAGGGTGACAAACGACATAACTTCAGACATAAGCAAAAGGAAGCTTTCTGAGAAACTGTTTTGTGATTTGTGAATTCACCTCACACATTTTCATCGTTCTTTTCATGGAGCTCTGGGTGTCACCTTTTTTGTATAATCTGAGAAGGGATATTTTGGATCACATTGAAGTCTTTGGTGACAAAGGAAGTGCCCTCAGATATAAACTAGAAAGAAGCTCCCTGTGAAACTGCTTTTTGATGTGTG
>NW_012116777.1:1747514-1748848 GCF_000951035.1 Colobus angolensis palliatus | reverse complement strand
CTTTGGTGACAAAGGAAGTGCCCTCAGATATAAACTAGAAAGAAGCTCCCTGTGAAACTGCTTTTTGATGTGTGAATTCATCTCACAGAGGCACACCATTCTTTTCTATGAGCTGTTTGATAACACTGTTTTAGTGGAATCTATAAAGGGATATATGGGAGCACATTGATGTTATATTGAAAAAGGAAATATCCTTAGATAAAAACTATAGGGATGCTTTTTGAGAAATTGCTTTGTGATGTGTTTTCATCTCACAGATTACACTATTCTTTTCATTGAGCAGTTTGCTAACACAGTTTTCGTGCAATCTGCAATGGAATATTTTGCAGTGCATTGAAGCTTAGAGTGACAAAGAAAATATCATCAGACAAAAACCAGAAAGAAGCTTTATGAGAACCTGCTTTGTGATGTGTGAATTCACCTGAAAGAGTTACACTTGTCTTTTCATGGAGTAGCTTGCTAACACTGTTTTTGTGGAATCTGCAAAGGGATAATTGGGAGTGCATTGAGGATTATGGTGAAAAAGGAAATATCCTGAGATAAAAGCTAGAAAGAAATTGTCTGAGAAATAGCTTTGTGATCAGTGACTTCATCTCACAGAGTTACAGGGCACTTTCATTGAGCAGTCTGATCACACTGGTTTTATGGAATCTGTAACAGGATATTTGGGAGTGCATTGAAGCCTATGGTAACTAAGGAAATATCCTCAGATAAAAAACAAAAAGAAGTTTCCTGAGAAACTGCTTTGTGATGGGTTAATTCATCTCACAGAGTTAACCTATTCTTTTCCTTGAGCAGTTTGATTACACTGTTTTCTTGGAATCAGAAATGGGATATTTCGGAGTGATTTGAAGCTTAGGGTGACAAAGGAAATATCCTCACATAAAAACTGGAAAGAAGCATTCTGAAAAACTGCTTTGTGATTTGTGAATTCATCTCACAGAGTTACAAGATTCTATATATGGAGCAGTTTGGTAGCACTCTTTTTATGGAATCTTCAAGGGGATATTTGGGAAATCCTAGAGGCCTATGGTGAAAAAGAAAATAATTTTAGATAAAAACTGGAGAGAAGCTTTTTGAGAAATTGTTTTTGATGTGTTTATTCATCTCATAGAGTTTAACTTTTTGTTGATGGAGCAGTTAGGCATTACTGTTTTTGTGCTATTGGAGAGGATATATTTGGGAGCACATTGAACCCTATGGTGAAAAAGGAATTATTGTCAGATTTCAACCAGAAAGAAGCTTTCTGAGAAACTGCTTTGTGATGGGTGAATTCTTCTCAGAGGTTCACCTTTCTTTTCATTGAGCAGTTTGGTAGCGCTGTTTTTGTGGAA
>NW_012116777.1:1745504-1746515 GCF_000951035.1 Colobus angolensis palliatus | reverse complement strand
GTACCCAGCGCAAAGAAACTAAAAATCTTGAAAAAAGAGTGGAAGAATTGACAGCTAGACTAATTAATGCGGAGAAGGACATAAACGACATGACAGAGATGAAAACCATGACACGAGAAATACGTGACAAATGCATAAGCTTCAGTAACCGACTCGATCAACTGGAAGGAAGAGTATCAGCGTTTGAGGATCAAATGAATGAAATGAAGTGAGAAGAGAAACCAAAAGAAAAAAGAAGAAAAAGAAATGAACAAAGCCTACAAGAAGTATGGGATTATGTGAAAAGACCAAATCTACGTCTGATTGGGGTGCCTGAAAGTGAGGGGGAGAATGGAAACAAGTTGGAAAACACTCTTCAGGATATCATCCAGGAGAACTTCCCCAACCTAGTAGGGCAGGCCAACATTCAAATTCAGGAAATACAGAGAACGCCACAAAGATACTCCTCCAGAAGGGCAACTCCAAGACACATAATTGCCAGATTCACCAAAGTTGAAATGAAGGAAAAAATCTTAAGGGCAGCCAGAGAGAAAGGTCGGGTTACCCACAAAGGGAAGCCCATCAGACTAACAGCAGATCTCTCGGCAGAAACTCTACAAGCCAGAAGAGAGTGGGGGCCAATATTCAACGTTCTTAAAGAAAAGAATTTTAAACCCAGAATTTCATATCCAGCCAAACTAAGTTTCATCAGTGAAGGAGAAATAAAATCCTTTACAGATAAGCAAATGCTTAGAGATTTTGTCACCACCAGGCCTGCCTTACAAGAGACCCCGAAGGAAGCCCTAAATGTGGAAAGGAACAACCGGTAGCAGCCATTGCAAAAACAAGCCAAAATGTAAATCAACTAATGAGCAAAACAACCAGGTAATATCACAATGGCAGGATCAAGTTCACACATAACAATATTAAACTTAAATATTAATGGACTAAATGCTCCAATTAAAAGACACAGACTGGCAAACTGGATTAAGAGTCAAGACCCATCAGTCTGCTGTATTCAGGAGACCCATC
>NW_012116777.1:1728050-1744055 GCF_000951035.1 Colobus angolensis palliatus | reverse complement strand
AAATTTCTTCAGGTAAAAACTGGAGAGAATCTTTCTGAGAAACTACTTTATGATGTGTGCATTAATCTGATAGAGCTAAATGTTTCTGTTGAGGGAGCACTTTTTCTTCACTGTTTTTGTAGTGTCTGAGAAGGGATATTTGCGAGTCCATTGAAGCCTACAGTGGAATAAAAAATGTCCTCAGATAAAAACTAGAAAGAAGCGTTTGGAGAATCTGCTCTCTAATTTCTGAATTCATCTCACAGAGTTACAATTTCCTTTCATGGAGCAGTTTGTTACCGCTGCCTTGTGGAATCTGAGAAAGGATATTTTGGATCGCATTCAAGTCTATGTTGACAAAGGAAATATCCTCAGATAAAAACATGAAAGAAGCTTCTCGAGAAACAACTTTGTGATGGGTGAATTTACCTCACAGGGTTAAACTTTTCTTTTCAATGCACAGTTTGCTAGCACTGTTTTTGTGGAATAGGCAGAGAGATATTTGGGAGCATATAGAGGCCTAAGGTGAAAAAAGAAAATTCTTCAGGTAAAAACTAGAGAGAAGTTTTCTGAGAAACTCCGTGATGTGTGCATTAATCTCATACAGCTAAACGTTTCTGTTGAGAGAGCACTTTGGTATCACTGTTTTTGTGGTATTTGAGAACGGATATTTGGAAGTGCATTGAAGCCTATGTTGGAAAAGGAAGTGTCTCAGGTAAAAACTAGGAAGTTTCCTGAGAAACTGCTTTGGATGAGTCAAATTACCTCACAGAGTTACATCTTTTTTTATGGAGCAGTTTGTTAGGACTGCTTTTGTTGAATCTGCAGAGGGATCATTGGGAGCGCATAGAGGCCTAAGGTGGAAAAAGAAATTTCTTCAGCTAACAACTGGAGAGAACCATTCAGAGAAACTCCTTTGTGTTGTGTGCATTCATCTCATAGAGCTAAACGTTTCTCTTGAGGGAGCTTTTGGTATCACTGTGTATGTGGTGTCTGAGAAGGGATAATTGGGAGAGCATTGAAGCCGATAATGAAAAAGGAAATATACTCATATGAAAACTAGAAAGAAGCTTTCTTCAAAACTGCTTTGTGATGTGTTAATTCATGTCACAGAGTTACACGATTCTTTTCATGGATCAGTTTGGTAACACTGCTTTTGGGGAATCTGAGAAGAGATAGTTTGGAAGCCTATGGTGACAAAGGCAATATCCTCATATAAAAACTACAAATATGTTTTCAGAGAAAGTTCTTTGTGGTGTGTGAATTCATCTTACAGAGTTACACCTTTATTTTCATGGAGCAGCTTGCTAACACTGTTTTTGTCGAATCTGCAAAGGAATATCTGGGAGTACATTGAGGCCCATGGTGAAAAAGGAAATATTCTCAGATAAAAACTAAGAAGAAACTTTCTGATAAACAGCATTGTGATGTATGAATTCAACTCACAGAGTTACACTGCTCGTTTCTTTTAGCAGTTTGCTAACAACGTTTTTGTGGAATCTTCAATAGGATAGTTTGTAGTGCATTGAAGCCTATGGTGACAAAGGAAAAATCCTCAGATAAAAACCAAAAAGGACCTTTCTGACAAATTGCTTTGTGATGTGTGATTTCATCTCACAGAGTTACATTGTTCTCTTCATTGATCATTTTACTAACAGTGTTTTCTTGGAATCTGCAATGGGATATTTTGGAGCACATTGAAGCTTAAGGTGACAAAGAAAATATCCTCAGACAAAAACTAGAAAGAAGCTTTCTGACAAACTGCTTTGTGATTTGTGAATTCAACTCACAAAGTTACATGATTCTTTTCACGGAGCAGTTTGGTAGCACTGTATGGAATCTTCAAAGGGATATTCCGCAGCTCATAGAGAACAACAGAGAAAAAGGAAATAACCTCAGAAAAAAACTGAAGAGAAGTTTTTGACAAACGGTTTTCTGATGTGTGTATTCATATCATAGAGTGTTAAACTTTTTGTTGATTGAGCAGTTCGGCATCACAATTTTTGAGGTATCTGAGAGGAGATTTTTCGAAGCACATTTAAGCAAATGGTGAAAAAGGAAATATCCTCAGATTTAAACTAGAAAGAAACTTTCTGAGGAGTTGCTTTGTGATGGGTGAATTCATCTCATAGAGTTTCAATTTTGTTTCCACTGAGCAATTTGGAAACACTATTTTTGTGGAATCTGCAAAGGGATATTCGGGAATGCCTAGAGTTCAATGGCAAAAAAGGAAATATTTTGAAGTAAAAACTGGAGTGAAAGTTTCAGAGAAACTCCTTTGTGATGTGTGCATTCATCTCATAGAGCTGAACGTTTCTGTTGAGGGAGCACTTTGGCATCAATGTTTTTGTGATGCCTGAGAGGGGATATTTGGAAGTGCATTGAAGCCGACAATGGTAAAGGAAATATCCTCATATAAAAATTAGAAAGAAGCATTCCTCGAACATGCTTTGTGATGTGTTAATTCATGTCACAGAGTTACATGATTATTTTAATGGAGTAGTTTGGTAACACTGCTTTCGTGGCATCTGCAAAGGGATATTTGGGAACATATTGACACCTATAGTGAAAAAGGAAATATCCTGATAAAAACTAGAAAGAAGCTTTCTCAGAAACTGCTTTCTGATGTGTGAATTCATCTCACAGATGTACACAATTCTTTACATTGCTCAGTTGTCTAACAATGTTTTCGGGGGATGTGCAATGGGATATTTTGGAACTTATTGATGCCTATGGTAACAAGGGATATATCCACAGATTTAAAAAAAAAAAAGAAGGTTTCTGAGAAACTGCTCTGTGATGTGTGAATTCATCTCACAGAGTCAAACTGTTATTTTCATTGAGCAGTTTGCTAACACTCTCTTTTGGAGTATGCAATGAGATATTTTTGAGCACACTGAAGCTTATGGTGACAGAGGAAATATCCACATATAAAAACTGGAAAGAAGCTTTCTCAGAAACTGCTTTGTAATGTGTTAATTCAACACAGAGTTACATGATCCTTTTCATGGATCAGTTTGGTAGTACCCTTTCTGGGGATCTGAGAAGGGATATTTTGGATTGCAATAAAGCCTATGGTGGCAAGGGAAATATCCTCAGATAGAAACTAGAAAGAAGCTTTCTGAGAAAGTTCTTTGTCATGTTAAATCATCTCACAGAGTTATGCCTTTCTTTTCATGGAGCAGATTGCTAACACCGTTGTCATGGAATCTTCAAAGGGATATTTTGGAGCACATTAAGGCCTATAGTGAAAAAGGAAATATGCTCAGATAAAAACTAGAAAGAAGCTTTCTGAGAAACTTCTTCTTGGTGGGTGAATTCAACTCACAGAGTTACACCGGTATTTCCATTGAGAAGTTTGCTACACATTTTTTCGTGGAATCTGTGATGGAATATTCTACAATGCATTGAGGGATATTTAAAAGGGAAATATCCTCAGATAAAAACTAGAAACAAGCTTTCTGAGAAACAGCTTTGTGATGGGTGAGTTCATCTAACATGATTACACCCCGCTTTTCATGGAGCAGTTTGCTAACACTGTTTTCATGGAATCTGCAAAGGGACATTTGGGAGTGCAATGAATCCTATACTGAAAATGGAAATATCCTAAAATAAAAACTAGAAAGCAGCTGTCAGAGAAACTTCTTTGTAATGTGTAATTTCATGTCACAAAGTTTTACCTTTCTTGCCATGGAGTAGTTGGCTAACGCTGTTTTCCTGGAATCTGCAAAGGGATCTTGGGAGTGCTTTTAGGTCTATGGTGAAAAAGGAAATATACTCAGACAAAAAACAGGAAGAAGCTTTCTGAGAAACTGCTTTGTGATGTGTGAATTCATCTGACAGACTTACAAGATTCTTTTCATGGAGGAGTTTGCTAGCACTGTCTTTTAGGGAATCTGAGAAGGGATATTTTCGATCACCTTGAAGCCAAATGTGACAATCGACTTATCCTCAGATAAAAACCAAAAAGAACATTCTGAGAAACTGCTTTCTGATGTGTGAACTCATCTCACAGAATTACAGTGTTCTTTTAATTGAGCAGTTTGCTAACACCGTTTTCGTGGAATCTGCAATAGGATATTTTGGATTGCATTGAAACTTATGATGACAAAGGAAATATCCCCAGATGAAAACCAAAAGGAAACCTTCTGTGGGACTGCTTTGTGATGCATATTTCAGCTCACAGATTTACAACTTTCTTTTCATTGAGAAGTTTCCTGCCACTTTTTTCATGGAATGTACAATGGGATAATCAGGATCACAGAGAGGAATATGGTGAAAAAGGAATTATCCTCAGAAAAAAACTAGACAGAAGATTTCTGAGGAACTGCTTTGTGATATGTGAATTCAGGTCACAGATTTACATCTTTCTTTTCATGGAGCAGTGTGCTAACACTGTTTTTGTCTAATCTGCGAAGGTATATTTGAGATCACATTGAGGCCTATGGTGAAAAAGTAAATAACCTCAAAGAAACAGTAGAAAGAAACTTTCTGAGAAACTGCTTTGAGATTTGTGAATTCATCTCACAGAGTTACATAATTCCTTTCATGGAGCATTTTAGTAAAACTATTTTTGGGGAATCTGAGAAGGGATACTTTGGATTGTATTGAAGCCTATTTTGAAAAAGGAAATATCCTCAGATAAAAACTAGAAAAACACTTTCAAAGAAACTGCTTTGTGACGTGTGTATTCAACTCACAGACTAGCAAGATTCTTTTCTTGGAGCAGTTTGCTGAAACTGTTTTTATGGAATCTGCCATAGGATATTTGAGAGTGCACTGAAGAATATGGTGACAAAGGAAATATCCTCAGACAAAAACCAAAAAGAAATTTTCTGAGAAACTGCTTTGTGGTGTGTGAATTCATCTCACAATATTTACAACTTTCATTTCATGGAACAGTTTCCTAAAACTATTTTCGTGGAATCTGCAAAGAGATATTCATGAGTGCAGTGAGGCCTATGGTGAAAAAGGAAATATTCTCAGACAAAAACTTGAAAGAAGCTTTCTGAGAAATTGCTTTCTGATGTGTGAATTCATCTCACAGAGTTACACAGTCTTTTTCATTGAGGAGTTTGCTAACGCAGTTTTCTTGGAAACTGCAATGACATATTTGGGGACGCATTGGAGCTTATGATGACAAAGGATATATCCTCACATAAAAACTAGAAAATTCTTTCTGGGAAACCACGTTGTGGTGGGCTAATTCATCTCACAGAGTTACAGGATTCTATTCATGGATCAGTTTGGTGACACTGTTTTTCTGTAATCTGAAAAGGGATATTCTCGATCACTTCAAAGTCTATGGTAACAAAGGAAATATCCTCAGATCAAAACTAGGAAGAAGCTTTCTCAGAAACTTCTTCTCATGTGTGAATTCAACTCACAGAGTAACACGCTTCTTTTCATGAAGAAGATTGCCATCACTGCTATAATGGAATCTGTGAAGGCATATTTAGAGCGCATTGGGTACTAGGGGGAAAAAGTAAATATCCTCATATAAAAACTAGAAAGAATGTTTCTGAGAAACTGCTTTGTGATTTCTGAACTCATCTCAGAGAGTTACAATGTTGTTTTCATTGAGCAGTTTGCTAACAATGCTTTCTTGGAATCTGCAATTGGATATTTCGGAGCTCATTGAAGTTTATGGTGACAAAGGAAATATACCCTGATATAAGCTAGAAAGAAACTTTCTGAGGAACTGGTTTGTGATTTCTGAGTTCATCTCACAGAATTACACTGTTCTTCTAATTGCGCAGTTTGAAAACCCTGCATTTGTTGAATCTGCAGTAGAATATTTGGGAGTGCATTGAAGCCTCTGGTGACAAAGGAAATATCTTCTGACAAAAACTAGAAATAAGCTTTCTGATAAACTACTTTGTGATGTGTGAATTCATCTCACCGAGTTACACTCGTCTCTTCAATAAGCAGGCTGCAAACACTATTTTCTCGGAAAATGAAATGTGATATTTTGGAGCACATTGAAGCTTATGTTGACAAAGGAAATATCCACAGATAAAAACTAGACAGAAACTTCCTGAGAAACTGTTTTGTGATTTGTGAATTAATCTCACAGAGCCACACAATACTTTCCGTGGAGCAATTTGGTCGCACTGTTTTTGGGTAATCTGAGAACGGATATTTTGGATTGCATGGTAAGCTATGGTGACATAGGAAATATCCTCAGACAAAAACTAGAAAGAAGCTTTCTGAGAAACTTCCTTGTGATGTGTGAATTTTTCTCACAGGATGACATGATTCTTTTCATGGAGCAGTTTGGTAGCACTGTTTTTGGGAATCTGAGAAGGGATATTTTGGACTGTGTTGAAGACTACGGTGACAAAGGAAATATCCTAAGTTAAAAATTAGAAAAATCTTTATGAGAAACTGCTTTGTGATGTATGAATTCATGGCACAGGGTTACACCATTGTTTTCATTGTGCTCTTTGATAACACTGTTTTTGTGGAATCCACGACGGGATATTTTGGAGCACTTTGAGTCCTACAGTGAAAAAGAAAATATCCTTGGATGAAAACTAGAAAGAATCTTTCTGAGAGACTGCTTTTCGATGGGTGAATTCACCTCACACAGTTACACTGTTCTTTTCATTGAGCAGTTTGCTAACCGTGTTTTGTTGGAATCTGCAATGGGACATTTTGGAGTGCATTGAAGACTAAGGGGACAAAGGAAATATCCTGAAAAAAACGAGAAAGAAGCTTTCGGAGAAACTGCTTTGTGATTTGTGAATTTGTCTCAAAGAGTTACACGATTGTTTTCATGAAGCAGATTGGTTGCACTGTTTTTGGGGAATCTGCGAAGGGATATTTGGATCTCACTGAATCCTGTGGTGACAAAGCAAATTTCCTAAGAAAAAAACTAGAAAGAAGCATTATGAGAAAATTTTTTTGATGTGTCAATTCCCCTCACTGAGTTACAGCTTTCTTTTCATTGACCTGATTGTTAACACTGCTTTCATGGAATCTGCAAAGGGATATATGGAGTGCCTAAAGGCCCATAGTAAAAAAGGACATATAGTCAGATAAAAACTAGAAAGAATGTTTCTAAGAAACTGCTTTTTGATGTGTGAATTCACCTCACATTGTTACACTGTCCTTTTCATTGAGAAGTTTCATAAAACTGTCTTCTTGGATCCTGCAAAGGGATATTTAGGAGCACATTGAAGCTTAGGATGACAAAGGAGATATCCTCATACAAAAATTAGAAAGAATCTTCCTGAGAAACTCCTTTCTGGTTTGTGAATTCTTCTCACATTGTTACATGATTATTTTCATGGATCTGTTTGGAAACACCGTTACTGGGGAATCTGAGAAGGGATATTTTGGATCATACAGAAGCCTAGTTTAACAAAGTATATATCCTCAGATACAAACTAGAAAGAAGCTATCTGAGAAACTTCTTTGTGATGTGTGAATTCACCTCACCGAGTTACACCTTTCTTTTCATGGGGCAGTTGCATAACATTGTCTTCATGGAATCTGCAAGCGATATTTGGGAGTTGATTGAAGCCCATGGTGAAAAATGAAATGTACTCAGATAAAAATTAGATGGAAGATTTCTGAGAAAATGCATTGTAATGTGTGAATGCGTCTCACACAGTTACACTGTTCTTTTCATTGAGCAGTTTGCTAACACTGTTTTCTTGGAATATGCAATGGGATATTTTCGAGTGCATTGAAGTTCATGGTGACAAAGGAAATACCCTCATATAAAAATTAGAAAGAAGCCTTCTGAGAAAATGCTTTGTGATGTGTGAATTCATCTCACAGAGTTACACATTTCTCTTCATTGAACAGCTTCTGAATCCTGTTTTCTGGGACTCTGCAATGCGATATATTGCAGTGCTTTGAAGCTTATTGTGAAAAAGGAGGCAGCCCCAGACAAAAACTAGAAAGAAGCTTTCTGAGAAACTGCTTTGTGATTTGTGAATTCATCTCACAGAGTTACACAAATCTTTTAAAGGAGCAGTTTGGTAGCACTATTTTTGGGGGATCTGAGAAGGGATAATTTGGATCACGTTGAAGCTTATGGTGACAAAGGAATTATTCTGAGATAAAAACTGGAAAGAAACTTTCTGAGAAAGTTCTTTGTGATTTGTGAATTCATCTCACAGAGTTACACCTTTCTGTTCATGGAACTATTTGCTCACATTGTTTTCATGGAATCTGCAATGGAATATTTGGGAGCACATTGATGCCTTTGGTGAAAGAGGAAATAACCTCAGATAAAAACCAAAGAGTAGCTTTCTGTGAAACTGCTTTGTGAGGAGTGAAATCATCTCACTGAGCTACCTTGTTCTTTTAATTGAGAAGTTTGTTAACACTTTTTTCGTGGAATCTGCAATTGGATATCCCAGAGAGCATTGAGGAATATAGAGAAAAAGAAAAAATCCTCAGATAAAATTTAGAAAGAAGTAGTCTGAGAAACATCTTGCTCATGTGTGAATTCATCTTATAGAGTTACACCATTCTTTTCATGTAGCAGTTGGGTAGCACTGTTTTTGGGTATTTGTGAAGGGATATATTGAATCACATTGAAGCCAATGTATGACATATGGAAATATAATCATATAAAAACTAGCCAGAAACTTTCTGAAGAACTTCATTGTCATGTGTGTTTTCATCTCTCAGAGTAACATATTTCTTTTCATGGAGCAGTTTGCTAACACTGTTCTTGTTGTATCTACAAAGTGATATTTGGGAGCAAGTTGAGACCTGCGGTGAAAAGGAAAACATCCTCAGATAAAAACTAGAAGATTGCTTTCTGAGAAGCTGCTTTGTGATATGTGAATTCATCTCACAGAGTTACACCACTGCTTTTGTGGAGCAGTTTGCTAACAATGTTTTCGTGGAATCTGCAATAGGATATTTTGGAGTGCACTGAAGCCTTTGGTAACAAACAAATTATCTTCACACAAAAGCCAAAAAGAAACGGTCTGTGAAACTGCCTAGTGATCTGTGAATTCACCTGAGAGAATTACACTTTACTTTCATGTCACAGTTTGGTAGCACTGATTTGGGGAATCTGAGAAGGATATTTTGGATGGCATTGAAGCATATGGTGGCAAAGGAAATATCCTCAGACAAACACTAGAAAGAATCTTTCTGAGAAACTGCTTATTGATGTGTGAATTCATCTCACAGGGTTACACAGTTGTATTCATTGAGCTGTTTGCTAACACTGTTTCCTTGGAATCTGCAACTTGATATGCCAGAGCAAACTGAAGCTTAGGGTGAAAAAGGAAATATCCTCATATAAGAGCTAGATATAAGCTTTCTGAGAAACTGACTTGCAGTGTATTAATTCATCTCAGAGAGTTACATGATTCTTTTCATGGATCAGTTTTCTAGCAATGTTCTGAGAAGGATTATTTTCTATTGCAATGAAGCCTACAGTGACAAAGGAAATATCCTCAGATAAAAACTAGACAGAAGCTTTCTGATATATTTCCTTGTGATGTGTGAATTCATCTCACAGAATTACACCTTTCTTTTCATTGAGAAGTTTACTAACATGGTTTTTGTGGAATCTGCAAAGGGATATTTCGGACCCCACTGAGGTCTATACTGAAAAAGGAAATATCCTCAGAAAAAAAAAATATAAAGAAGCATTCTGAGAAACTGCTTTGTGATGTGTGAATTCATCTTACAGAATTATACCATTGTTTTATTTGAGCAGTTTGATAACACTGTTTTCACAGAATCTGCAATTGGATATTTTGGAGCATATTGAAGCCTATGGTTGCAAAGGATATATCCACACATAAAAAACAAAAAGAAGCTTTCTGTGAAGCCACTTTGTGATGTGTGCAATCAGCTCACAATATTACACAGTTCTTTTCATTGAGAAGTTTTCTAACACTTTTTTCCTGGAATCTGCAATGGGATATTTGGAAGCACTTTGAGGATTATGGTGAAAAAGCAAATACCCTCAGAGAAAAACTAGAAAGCAGTGTTTGGAGAAACAGCTTTGTGATATGTGAATTCATGTCACAGAGTTACACCATTCTTTTCATGGAGCAGTTTGGTGGCAGTTTTAGGGGAATCTGAGAAGGGAAGATTTTTATCACATTGAAACCTCTGGTGAAAAAGGAAATATCGTCAGATAAAAATGAGAAAGAAGCTTTCTGAGAAACAGCTTTCTCATGTGTGTATTCATCTCACAGAGTTACATGATTCTTTTCTTGGAGCAGTTTGCTAACACTGTTTTCATGGAGTCAGCAACAGGATATTTAGGATTGCAATCAAGCCCATGGTGACAAAGGAAATATCCTCAGACAAAAACTTGAAAGAAGCTGTCAGAGAAACTGTTTTGTGATTTGTAAATTTATCTCATAGAGTTGCGATTCTTTTATTGGAACAGTTCGGTAGCACTGTTTTTGGGGAATCTCAGAAGTGTTTACATTGAATTGAAGCCTATGTGACACAGGAAATATCCTCAGATAAAAAGAAGAAAGAAGATTTCTAACAAAGTTCTTTTTGATATGTGAGTTCATCTCACAGAGTTACACCTTTCTTTTCTTGGAGAACTTTGGTAACACTGCTTTCATGGAATCTGCAAAGGAATATTTTTGAGCGCTTTGAGGCCTATAGTGAAAAAGGAAAAATCGTCAGATGAAAACTAAAAATATCCTTTCTGAGAAACTGCTTTGTGATTTGTGAATTCATCTCACAGAGTTACATGATTCTTTTCATGAAGCAGTGTGGTAGCACTGTTTCTGGGGAATCTGGCTAGGGATAATTTGGATCAAATTGAAGCCTGTGGTAACAAAGGAAATATCCTCAGACAAAAACCAAAAGGAATCTTTCCGTGAAACTGCTTTTTGATGCATGAATTCATCTCACAAAGTTATACCGTTGTTTTATTTGAGAAGTTTGCTTACACTTCTTTTTGTGGAATCTGCAATGGAATATTAGTGATTGCATAGAGGAATATGTTGATAAAGGAAATATCCCCAGGTAAAAACTAGTAAGAAGCTTACTGAGAAACAGCTTTGTGATGTGTGAATTCATTTCAGAGAGTTACACCATTCTTTTCATGAGACAGCATGGTTTCACTGTTTTTGCATAATCCGCAGTAGGATATTTGGGAGTGCGTTGAAACCTATGGTGACAAAGAAAATATCTTCAGACAAAAACCAAACATAAGCTTTCTGAGAAACTACTATGAGATGTGTGAATTCACTTCACAAATTTACACTTTTCTTTTCATGTAGCAGTTTGCTAACACTATTTTGGTGGAATCTGTAAAGGGATATTCGTGAGCACATTGAGGCCAATGGCAAAAAAGGGAATATCTTCAGACAAAAACCAGAAAGAAACTTCCTGAGAAATTGCTTTGTGATTTGTGAATTCATCTCACTGAGTTACACTTTTCTTTTCATTGAGCAGTTTGGTAACACTGTTTTTATGGAATCTGCAAAGGGATATTCGGGAACGCCTAGAGTCCATTGGTGAAAAGGGAAGTATCTTCAGGCCAAAATGGGAGAGAAGCTTCTGAGAAACTCCTCTGTGTTGTGTGCATTTATCTAATAGAGCTAAAAGTTTCTGCTGAGGGAGCACTTCAGCATCACTGTTTTTGTAGTGTCTGAGAAGGGATATTTTAGAGCACATGAAGCCTATGGTGGAATAGGATACATCCTCAAATAGAAACTAGAACGAAGCTTTCCGGGGAAGTTGTTTGTGATGTGTGAATTTATCTCACAGAGTTACACCTTACTTTTCATGAAGCAGCTTCCTAGCACTGTTTTTGAGGAATCTGCAAAGGAGTATTTTTAGTGCCTTGAGGCCTATTGTGAATAAAGGAAAGAACCTTTCTGAGAAACTGATTGGTGTTGTGTGAATTCATCTCACAGAGTTACATTGTTCTTTCCATTTAGCATTTTGCTAACACTGTTTCTGTGGAATCTGCAATAACATATTTTGGAGCACATTGAAGCATATGGTGACAAAGGACATGCCCTCAGATAAAAACTAGAAAGAAGTTTTCTGACAAACAGTTTTGTGATATGTGAATTAATCTCACAGAGTTACAGCATTCCTTTCATGGAGCTGTTTGATAGCACTGTTTTTGGGAATCCGAGAAGGGATATTTTGGATTGCATTGAAGTCTATGGTGACAGAGTAAATATCCTCAGATAAAAAATAGAAAGAAGCTTTCTGAGAAAGTTCTTTGTGATGTGTGAATTCAAATCACAGAGTTACACCTTTATTTTCATGGAGCAGTTGGCAAACACTGTTTTCATGGAATCTGCAAAGAAACATTTTGAGCGATTTTAGGCCAATGGTGAAAAACTAAATATCCTCAGATAAAAACTAGAAAGAATCTTTCTGAGAAACTGCTTTGTATTGTGTGAATTCATTACACAGAGTTACACCTTTCTTTTCACTGAACAGCTTGCTAACACTGTTTTCTTGGAATTTGCAATGGGCTATTTTGGGATGCTTTGAAGCTTATGGTGTAAAAAGAATTATCCTCATATTAAAACTAGAAGTTTCCTGAGAAACCGCTTTGTGATTTGTTAATTCATATCACACAGTTACAGGATTCCTTTCATTGTTCAGTTTGGTAACACTATTTTTGGGGAATATAAGAAGGGATAATTTGGATCACATTGAAACTTATGGTGACAAAGGAAATACCTCAGATAAAATCTAGAAAGATTTCTGAGAAAATTCTTTGTGATGTCTGAAATCATCTCACCTAGTTACACCTTTCTTTTCATGGAGCAGCTTGCTAACACTGCTTTCCTGGTATCTGCAAAGGGATACTTGGGAGCACCTTGAGGCCTATGGTGAAAAAGGAAATATACTTAGAGAAAAACTATAAAGAAGCTTTCTGAGAAACTACTTTGTGATGGCTGAGTTCATCTCACAGATTTCTATCTTTCTTTTCATTGTGCAGTTTGATGATAGAGTTTTTGGGCAATCTGCAAAGAGATTTTCAAGAACTCTTAGAGAAATATGGTGAAAAAGGAAATATCTTCAGATAAAAACTGGTGAGAAGGTTTTTGAGAAACTGTTTCATGATGTGTGCATTTACCTCCTAGAGAAAAATCGTTTTGTTGATTGAGCAGTTTGGCATCACTGTTTTTGTGGTGTCTGAGAATGGATATTTGGGAGAGCATTGAGGCTGATGGTGGATTAGTAAATTTGCACAGATAAAAACTAGAAAGAAGCCTTCTGAGAGACTGCTTTGTGATGGATGAAATCGTCTCACAGAGCTAAATCTTTCTTTTTCATTGAGCAGTTTGTTATCACTGTTTTTGTGGAACATACAAAGGGATATTCAGGAGCGGATAGAGGCCAATGTCGAAAAAGGAATTATCTTTAGGTAAAAACTGGAGAGAAAGTTTCTGATAACTCTCTTGTGATGTGTGCATTCATCTCATAGAGGTAAATAGTTCTTTTGAGACAGTATTTTGTCATCACTGTTTTTGTGGTGTCTGAGAAGGGATATTTGGGAGGGCATGATAGCCAATGGTGGAAAAGGAAATATCCTGAGATAAAAAATAGACAGAAGGTTTCTGAGAAATTTCTTTTTGACAACTGAATTCTACACACAGAGTTACAACTTTGTTTTCTTTGAACAGTTTGGTAGTTAGGTAGCACTGCTTTTATGGACTCTGCAAAGGGATATTCAGAAACTCCTGAAGGCCTACAGTGGAAAAGGAAATAAATTCAGATAAATACTATAGATAAAATTTTCAAGAAACGGTTTTGTGATGTGTGTATTCATCTCAAAGGGATTTAACTTTTTGTTGATTGAACAGTTCTGCATCACTGCTTAGGTGGTATCTGAGAGGAGTGATTTTTGAGCACATTAAACCCTATGGTGATAAAGGAAATAACCTCAGATTTAAACTAGAAAGAAGTTTTGTGAGAAACTGTTTTGTGATGGGTGAATACATCTCACAGAGTTACACCTTTCATTTTACTGAGCGGTTTGGGAACCTATTTTTGTGGAATCTGAAAAGGAGTATTCGGGAGTGTAAAGAGTCCAATGGCAAAAAAGGAAATATCTTCAGGTAAAAACTGGAGAGAAGCTCTCTGAGAAACACCTTTGTGATGTACACATTCACCTCAGAGAGCTAAACGTTTCTGTTGAGGGAGAAATTTGGCATCACTGCTTTTACGGTGTCTGAGAAGGGATATTTGGGAGCACATTGAAGCCTATGGTTCAAAATGAAATATCCGCATATAAAATCTAGGAAGAAGCTTTCTGAGAAATAGCTTTGTGATGAGTGAATTCGTCTTACAGAGTTACACCATTCTTTCCATGGAGCAGTTTGGTAGCACTGGTTTTGGGGAATCTGTAATGGGATATTCCGGAGCCCTTTGATGCCTTTAGTGAAAAATGATATTTCCTAAGATAAAAACTAGAAAGAAGCCATCTGGAAAACAGCTTTGTGATGTGTGAATTAATGTCACAGAGTTTCATCATTCTTTTCATTGAGCAGTTTGATAACACTGTTTTCGTGACATCTGCAATAGGATATTTCAGAGTGCATTGAAGCCAATGGTGACAAAGGAAACATCCACAGATAAAACTCCAAAAAGAAGCTTTCTGTTCAACTGCTTTGTTATGTGAGAATTCATCTCACAGAGTTACACCATTCTTTTCATTGAAAAGTTTGCTAACACGTTTTTCGTTTAATCTGCTATGGGACATTGGGAAGCACATTTATTAAAATGGTGAAAAAGGAAATATTCTCAGATTAAAACTAGAAAGAAGTTTTCTGGGAAACTTCTTTGTGATATGTGAATTCATATCACAGAGTTACACCATTCTTTTCATGGAATAGATTTTTAGCATCGTTTTTGGGGAAGCTGAGATTGGATATTTTGGGTCACATTTAAGGCTATGGAGACAAAGGAAGTATCCTCAATTAAAAACTATAAAGAAGATTTCAGAGAAACGACTTCATCATGTGTGAATTCATCTCAAAGAGTTATAATGTTATTTCCATTGAGCAATATGATAACACTGTTTTCGTGGAATCTGCAATAGGATATATGCGAGCGCATTGAAGCCTTTAGTGACAAAGGAAATATACTCAGACAAAAACCAAAAATAAGCATTCTGAGAAACTGCTTTGTGATTTGTGAATTCATCTCACAGAGTTGCACCTCTCTTTTCATGTAGCAGTTTGCTAACACTGTTTTTTTGGAATCTGCAAAGGGATACTTGTGAGCGCATTGAGACCTATGGTGAAAAAGGAAACATTCTCACATAAAAACGAGAAGAAGCTTTCTCAGTAACTGCTTTCTGACGTGTAAATTCATCTCACAGAGTTACACTGTTCTTTTGATTGAGCAGTTTGCTAACACTGATTTCTTGTAATCTACAATGGGATATTTAGGAAAGCATTGAAGCTTATGATGACAAAGGAAATATCCTCATATAAACTAGAAAGAAGTTCTCTGAGAAACCATTTTGTGATGCTGCTAATTCATCTCACAGTGTTACACTATCTTTTTCATGGATCAGTTTGGTAGCACCGTTTTTGTTTTATCTCAGATGGGATATTTTGGACTGCATTGAAGTCTTTGGTGACTAAGGAAATATACTCAGATAAACACTGGAAAGAAGCCTTCTGAAAAAGTACTTTGTGCTGCGTGAATTCATCTTACTGAATTGCACTTTTCTTTTCATAGAGCAGTTTGCTAAAACCGCTTTCCTGGTATTTGCAAAGGGATATTTCGGAGCGCCTTGAGGCCTACAGTAATAAAAGAAACATCCTCAGACAAAAACTAGAAAGAAGCTTTATGATAAACTGTTTTGTGATTTATGAATTCATCTCACAGAGTTACACCTTTCTTTTCTTTCTTTTTTTTATACTGTAAGTTCTAGGGTGCATGTGCATAATGTGCAGGCTTGTTATATATGTATACTTGTGCCATGTTGGTGTGCTGCACCCATCAACTCATCTGCACTCATCAATTCGTCATTTATATCAGGTATAACTCCCCAATGCAATCACTGCCCTCTACCTCCTCCCCATGATA
>NW_012116777.1:1719522-1726611 GCF_000951035.1 Colobus angolensis palliatus | reverse complement strand
GGGCAGTATGGCCATTTTCATGATATTGATTCTTCCTATCCATGAGCATGGTATGTTCTTCCACTTGTTTGTGTCCTCTTTTATTTCACTGAGCAATGGTTTGTAGTTCTCCTTGAAGAGGTCCTTTACATCCCTTGCATCCCTTGTAAGTTGGATTCGTAGGTATTTTATTCTCTTTGAAGCAATTGTGAGTGGAAGTTCATTCATGATTTGGCTCTCTGTTTGCCTGTTACTGGTGTATAAGAATGCTTGTGATTTTTGCACATTAAGTTTGTATCCTGAGACTTTGCTGAAGTTGCTTATCAGCTTAAGGAGATTTTGAGCTGAGACAATGGGGTTTTCTAAATATACAATTATGTCATCTGCAAACAGGGACAATTTGACTTCTTCTTTTCCTAACTGGATACCTTTTATTTCTTTCTCTTGCCTGATTGCCCTAGCCAGAACTTCCAACACTATGTTGAATAGGAGTGGTGAGAGAGGGCATCCCTGTCTTGTGCCAGTTTTCAAAGGGAATGCTTCCAGTTTTTGGCCATTTGGTATGATATTGGCTGTGGGTTTGTCATAAATAACTCTTATTATTTTGAGGTACGTTCCATCAATACCGAATTTATTGAGCATTTTTAGGATGATGAGCTGTTGAATTTTGTCAAAAGCCTTTTCTGCATCTATTGAAATAATCATGTGTTTCTTGTCTTTGGTTCTGTTTGCAAGGCTGGTGGACCCTGCTCCGCCCCCTCGTGGAGACGGGGGTGTTCTGGGGGCCTCCCACTTATTCTTCACCTCTCATGTCTCTTCACCGTGCCAGACTAGGGTCAAGCTCAACAGGGTTTTCTTTCCCCACTGATTCCACCAAGCCCATTCCCTTGGATGTGGTTTCACTGTATAGTAGGTAGGGACAGTGGCAATCTCGTTCATCCATTCTTGTGTGTCACTAATTAGATGATGAGGTGTTTGGGTACCTTAAGATCGTCATAGTTACTCCCGCCATTTACCCACGCTTCATTGAATTTCTTCATTTTGACATTCAGAGCACTGGACAGAAATCACATCACGTCAACACCTACCACGGGCCTTCGCGATACACATTTCTTGTCATTGAGCAGTTTGGTAGCACTGTATTTGGGGAATCTGCAAAGGGATATTTGGGAGCTCATAGAAGTTGATGGTGAAAAAAGAAATATCTTCAGATAAAAGCTGGAGAGAAGGTTTTTGAGAAACTATTTTGTGATGTGTACATTCACTACAGAGAGATAAACCATTTTGTTGATTGAGCAGTTTGGAATCACTGTTTTTATGGTGTCTGAGAAAGGATATTTGGGAATGCATTGAGGCTGATGGTGGAAAAATAAATATGCTGCACAGATGAAAGCTAGAAAGGAGCTTTCTGAGAAATTTCTTTGTTATGGGTGAATTCATCTTCCAGAGGTAAACTACTCTTTTCATGGAGCAGTTTGTTCACCCTGATTTTGAGGAATCTACAAAGGGATATTCAGAGCACAGAGAAGCCAATGGTGAAAAAGGAAATACCCTCAGATAAAAACTAGAAAGAAGCTTTCTGAGAGACTGTTTTGAATTGTGTGGGTTCATCTCACAGAAGTAAAACTTTCTTTTCATTGAGCAGTTTGGTAACACTGTTTTTGTTGAATCTGTAGTGGGGTATTTTGGAGCACATGGAGGCCTAAATTGAAAAAAGAAAATTCTCCAGGTAAAAACTGGAGAGAAGCTTTCAGAGAACTTCCTTTGTGATTTGTACATTCTTCTCATAGAGCTACACGTTTCTGTTGAGGGAGCACTTTGGCATCACTGTTTTTATTGTGTCTGAGAAGGGATATTTTGGAGCACATTGAAGCCTATGGTTTAAAAAGAAATATCCGCATATAAAAACTAGAAGGAAGCTTTCTGAGAATCTGCTATGTGGTGTGTGAGTTCATCTCACAGAGTTACATGATTCTTTTCATGGAGCAGTTTGGTAGAACTGTTTTTGGGGAATCTGATAAGGGGTATTTTGGATCACAATGAAGCGTATGGTGACAAAGGAAATAACCTTAGATAAAAAATTGAAAGAAGCATTCGGAGAAAATTATTTGTGATGGGTGAATTCATGTCACAGGGTTGTGCCTTTCTTTTCATTGAGCAGTTTGCTAACACTGTTTTTGTGGAATATGCAAAGGGATATTTGGGAGCGCATTGAGGACTACAGTGAGAAAGGAAATATCCTCAGATAAAAACTAGAAAGAAATTGTCTGAGAAAATGCTTTGTGATGTGTGAATTCACCTCACAGAGATACACTGTAGTTTTCTTTGGCTAGTCTGATAACACTGGTTTCGTGGAATCTGTAATAGGATACGTGGGAGCACATTCAAGCCTGTGGTGCTATGGTGAGAAAGGCAGTATAATCAGATAAAAACCAAGAAGAAGCTTTCTGAGAACCTGCTTTGTGATGTGTGAATTCATCTCACAGAGTTACACCACTCTTTTCATTCAGCAGTATGGTAACACTTTTTTTGTGGAATCTGCAGTAGGATATTTGGGAGTCCATTGAAGCCTATTGTGAAAAAGGAAATATCTTCAAATAATAACTAGACAACAGCTGTGTGAGAAATTGCTTAGTGATGTGTGAATTCACCTCACAGAGTTACACTGTACTTTTCATTTAGTAGTAGGTTAACACTGTTTTCCTGGAATCTGAAATGGGATATTTTGGAGTGCATTGAAGCTTAAGGTGAGAAAGAAATATCCTCAGACAAAAACTAGAAAGAAGCTTTGTGAGAAATTGCTTTGTGATGTATTAATTCATCTCAGAGATTTACATGTTTTTTTTTCATGGAGCAGTTTCCTAACATGGTTTTCGTGGAATCTGCAAAGAGATAGTTTGGAGTGCACTGTGGCCTATACTGAAAAAGGAATATCCTCAGAAAAGAACTAGAAAGAAACATTCTGACAAACTGCTTTGTGATGTATGAATTCATCTTACAGAACTTTACCATTCTTTTCATTGAGCAGTCTGATAACACTGTTTCATGTCATCTGCAATAAGATATTTAGGTGGGCATTGAAGTCTACGTAGCAAAGGAAGTGTCCTCAGATAAAAAACAAAAAAAAAGGAAATATTCTCAGGTGAAAACAAAATAAGCTTTCTGAGAAACTTATTTGTAATGTGTAAATTCATCATGCATTGTTACACCATTCCTTTCATTGAGAAATTTGCTAACACTTTTTTCCTGGAATCTGTATTGGGATATTCAGGGGTGCATTGAGGTCTATGGTGAAAGAGGAAATATCCTCAGAGAAAAACAAGAAAGAAGCTTTCTGAGAAACAGCTTCGTGGTGTGTGAATTCATGTCACAGAGTTACATCATTATCTTCATGGAGCAGTGTGGTAGCACTGTTTTTGGGGAATCTGAGAAGAGATGATTTTTATCGCATTGAAGCCTATGGTGAAAAACGAAATATCCTCAGATAAAAACTAGCAAGAAGCTTTCTGAGAAACAGCTTTGTGATGTGTGTATTCATCTCACAGAGTTACACGATTCTTTTCTTGGAGTAGGTTGCTAACACTGTTTTCATGGAATCAGCAATAGGATATTTGGGATCGCTTTGAAGTCTACAGTGACAAAGAAAATATCCTCAGATTAAAACTAGAAAGAAGCCTTCTGAGAAACTGCTTTGTGATTTGTGAATTCATCTCACACAGTTGCAGAACACTTTTCATGGAGCAGTTTGGTAGCCCAATTTTGGGGAATCTCTGAAGTGATGTTTTACGTTGCATTGAAGTGTATGGTGACCAAAGAAATATCCTCAGATAAAAACTAAACAGAAGCATTCCAAGAAAAATCTTAGTAATATGTGAATTCATCTCAGAGAGTTACACCTTTCATTTCATTGAGTAGTTTGCTGTTACCGTGTATGTGGATTCTGCAAAGGGATATTTCGGAACACATTCAGGCCTATAGTGCAAAAAGAAATATCCCCAGATAGAAACTAGAAATAAGCTTTCTGAGAAACTGCTTTGTGATGTGCGAATTAATCTAACAGGGTTACACTCTTCTTTTCATTGATCTGTTTGCTAACACTATTTTCCTGGAATCTGCAATGGGATATTTTGGAGCACTTTGAATTTTATAGTGACAAATGAAATATACTGATATAAAAACTAGAAAAAAGCTTTCTGAGATACTGATTTGTGATGTTTTAATTCATCTCACAGAGTTACACAATTCCTTACAATGATAAGATAGGTAGCACTGTTTTTGAGGAATCTGTGAAGGGATATTTGGGATCACATTGAAGCCTTTGGTGAAAAAGAAGAAGTTTTCTAACATTTATTTCATGGAATCTGGAACGAGATATTTGGGAGTGCATTGAGGCCTATGATGAAAAACGAAATATCCTCAGATAAAAACTAGAAAGAGGCTCTCTGAGAATCTGCTTTGTGATGCTTGAATTCATCTCACAAATAACACCATTGTTGAAGCCTATGGTGACAACGGAAATATTCTAAGAAAAAATTAGAAAGAAGCTTTCTGAGAAACTCGTTGTGATTTGTGAATTCATCTCACAGAGATACACGGTTCTTTTCATGGAGCAGTGTGAGAGAACTGTTTTTGGGGAATCTGAGAAGGGATATTTTGGATCACATTGAAGCCTACGGTGAGAAAGGAAATATCCTCAGACAAAAACTAGAAAGAAGCTTTCTGAGAAAGTTCTTTGTGATGTATAAATTCATCTCACAGAGTTATACAGTTCTACTCATGAAGAAGTTTTTTAAAACTGTTTTTGTGGAATCTGCAAAGCAATTTTTGCTAGTATATTGAGACCTACAGTGAAAAAGGAAATATCCTCAGATAAAAACTAGAAAGAAACTTTCTGAGAAATTAATTTGTGCTGTGTGAATTTGTCTTACAGTGTTACACCTTTGCTTTCATTGAGAAGTTTGATAATACTGTTTTCGTGGAATCTGCAATAGGATATTTGGGACTGCTTTGAAGCCTATGTTGACCAAGGAAATATCCCCAGATAAAAACCAAAAAGATGCTTTCTGAGACACTGCATTGTCATGTGTGAATTCATCTCACAATGTAAAACTGTTCTTTCCACTGAGCAGTTTGCTAACACTGTTTTCTTGTTATCTGTTATGGGATATTTTGGAGCACCTTGAAGTTTATGGTAACAAAGGAATTATTTTCAGACTAAAATTACAAAGAAGCTTTCCAAGAATCTACTTCATAATTTGTGAGTTTATCTTACAGAGTTACATGATGTTTTCATGGTACAGTTTGGTAGCACTGTTTTTGGGGAATCTCAGAACGGATACTTTGGATTGTATTGGAGTTTATGTTGACAAAGGAAATATCCTCAGATAAAAACTGGAAAGACGCTCTCTGTGAAACTCCTTTTTGATGTGTGAATTCATCTCACAGAGTTAAACCATTCTTTTCATTGAGAAATTTGCTAAAACTGTTTTCGTGCAATCTGGAAAGGGATTTTCAGGAGCGCATTGAGGCCTATGTTGAAAAAGGACATATCCTCAGGTGAAAACAAGAAGGAAGCTTTCTGAGAAACTGTTTTCTAATGTGTGAATTCATGTCACAGAGTTGCAGGATTCTTTTCATGGTAACAGTGCTTGGTAACAGTGTTTATGGGGAATTTGAGAAAGGATAGTTTGGATCGCATTGAAGCTTATGGTGGAAAAGGAAACATTCTCAGATAAAAATTAGAAAGAAGCTTTCTGAGAAACGTCTTTGTGACTTGTGAATTCATCTGATGGAGTTACACCTCTCTTTTCAGGGAGTAGTTTGTTAACATTGTTTTCATGGAATCGGCAATGAGGTAGCCCGGAGCGCATTGAGGCCAATAGTGAAAAATGAATTATCCTCATATAAAAACTAGAAAGAAGCTTTCTGAGAAACAGCCTTTGTTAAGTATTATTTCATCTCACAGAGGTACACAATCATTTTCATGAATGAGTTTGGTAGCAGTGTTTTTGGGGAATCTAAGAAGCGATGCTTTGGATGGCACTGAAACCTATGGTGACAAATGAAATATCCTCTGATAAAAACTAGAAAGAATCTTTCTCAGAAAGTTCTTTGTGATGTGTGAATTCATCTCACAGAGTTAAAACTTTGTTCTCATGGAACAGTTTGATAACACTGTTTTCCTGGAATCTGCAATAGGATATTTTGGAGCACATTGAAGCCTTTGATGACAAAGGAAATATCCTCAGATAACAACCACAAAACAGCTTTCTGAGAAACTGATTGTGATGTGTGAATACATCTCACAGACTTACACCATTATTTACATTAAGAAGTTTGCTAAAACTTTTTTCGTTTAGTCTGCAATTGGATATTTGAGAGCACATTGAGGAATATGGTGAAAACGGAAATATCCTCAGATATAAACAAGAAATAAGTTCTCTGAGAAACTGCACTGTGATATATGAATTCATCACACAGTTACACATTTCTGTCCATGGAACAGTTTGTCAACACTATTTTCGTGGAACCTGTAAAGGGATATTTGAGAGCAAATTGAGGCAAATCGTGAAAAGGGAAATATCCTCATACAAAAACAACAAAAAACCATTCTGAGAAACTTCTTCAGGAAGAGTGAATTCATTTCACAGAGTTACACCTCTGTTTCCATGAGGGAGTTTGCTAACACTCTTTTCATGGTATCTGAAATTGGATAATCTGGAGCACATTGGGGCCTATAGTGAAAATGGAAATATTCTCATATAAAAATTAGAAAGAAGCTATCTGAGAAACCACTTTTTGATGAATTACACGATACTTTCCATGGAGCAGTTTGGTAGCACTGAGTTTGGGGAATCTGAGAAGGGATCTTTTGGATCACATTGAAACCTAAGGATAAGAAAATATCCTTATAGTATAGTTTGAAGTCAGGTAGCATGACACCTCCAGCTTTGTCCTTTTGACTTAGGATTGTCTTGGCAATGCGGGCTCCTTTTTGGGTCCATATGAACTTTAAAGCCGTTTTTTCCAATTCTGTGAAGAAACTCATTGGTAGCTTGATGGAGATGGCATTGAATCTATAAATAACCTTGGGCAGTAAGTCCATTTTCA
>NW_012116777.1:1692930-1717377 GCF_000951035.1 Colobus angolensis palliatus | reverse complement strand
AAATATCCTTAGGTAAAAACTAGAATGAAACTTTCTGAGAAAGTTCCTTCTGATGTCTGAATTCATCTCAAAGAATCACACCTTTCTTCTCATGTAGCTGTTTGATAACAATGTTTTCGTGGAATCTTCAATAGGATATTTGGGAGCGCATTGATGCCTATGGTGACAAAGGAACTACTCTCAGATAAAAACCAAAGAGAAGCTTTCTGTGAAATGGATTTTTGATGTGTGCATTCACCTCACAGAATTACATCTTTTTTTGCGTTGAGAAGTTTGCTAACACTTTTTTTTATTTATTCTGCAATGGGATATTTGAGAGTGCATTGAGAAATGTGGTGAAACAGGAAATATCCTCAGATAAACACTACAAAGATGTTTTGTGAGAAACTGCATTGTGATATGTGAATTCATCTCACAGAGTTACATCATTCTTTTCATGGAACAGTTTGGTAGCACTGTTTTTGGGGAATTTGAGAAGGGATATTTTACATCACACTGAAGCCTATGGCGACAAAGGAAATATCCTCGGGTAAAACTAGAAAGAACTCTTCTGAGAAAGTTCTTTCTGAGGTGTTTATTTTTTTCATGGAGGTACACCTTCCTTTTCATGGAGCAGTTTGCTAACACTGTTTTCGTGGAATCTGCAATGGGATATTCTGGAGCACCTTGAGGCCTATATTGAAAAAGGAAATATCTTCAGGTAAAAACTAGAAAGAAGCTGTTGGAGAAACAGTTTTGTGATGTGGGATTCATCTTACAAATTTGGAAGCGCTTTGAGGCCTATGGTGAAATAGGAAATATCCTAAGAGAAAAACTAGAAAAAAGCTTTCTTACAAACTTCTTTGTGATGGCTTAATTCATCTCACAGAGTTAGAACTTTATTTTCATTGAGCAGTTTGGTAGCACTCTCTTCGGGAATCTGCAAAGGGATTTTCTGTAGTTCATAGAGGCCTATGGTGAAAAAGAAAATATCTTCAGATAAAAACTGGAAAGAAAGTTTTTGAGAAACTGCTTTGTGATATGTGTATTCACCTCATATTCACCTCAGAGAGATAAACCATTTTGTTGATTGAGTAGTTTTTCATCACTCTTTTTGTGGTGTCTGAGAAGAGATATTTGGGAGTGTATTGAGGCTGACGTTACAAAAGTGAATATGCACAGATAAAAACTAGAAAGGAGTTTTCTGAGCAATTTCTTTGTTATGGGTGAATTCATCTCCCAGAGGGAAACAATTCTTTTCATTGAAAAATTTGGTCACACTGTTTTTATGGAATCTGCCAAGGGATATTCGCAGTGCAGGGAAGCCTATGGTGAAAAAGGAAATACCCTCTGATAAAAAACTGCAAAGAAGCTTTCTGAGAGACTGTTTTTTGATTGGCCCAGAGTTAAATCTTGCTTTCCATAGAGCAGTTTGTTAGCACTCTTTTTGTGGAATGCACAAGGGATATTCAGGAATGGATAGAGGTCAATATTGAAAAAGGAAATATCTCCAGGTAAAACAGGAGAGAAAGTTTCTGATAACTCCTTTGTGATGTGTGCATTCATGTCATAGAGGTAAAGCTTTCTGTTGAGAGAGCAGTTTGGCATCACTGTTTTTGTGGTGTCTGACAAGGAATAATTGGGAGTGCATGGAAGCTGATGGTGACAAAGGAAATATCCTGAGATAAAAACTAGAAAGAAGATTTTGGAGAAATTTCTTTGGGATGCATGAATTCATCACCCAGAATTACACTTTTATTTTCTTAGAGCAGTTTGGTAGCACTGTTTTTATGAAATCTGCAAAGGGATATTCAGGAGCTCCTAGAGGCCTATGATGAGAAAGGAAATAACTTCAGATAAAAACTTAAGAGAAGCTCTTTGAGAAACGGTTCTGTGATGTGTGTATTCATCTCATAGAGTTTAATCTATTTGTAATTGAGAAGTTCATCCTCACTGTTCCTGTGGTATCTGCGAGGAGTTATTTTGGAGAACATTGAAGCCTATGGTGAAAAAGGAAATATCCTCAGATTTAAACACGAAAGAAGCTTTATGAGGAACAGCTTTTTGGTGGGTGAATTTATTTCACTGAGTTAAACATTTCTTTTCATTGAGCAGTTTGGTCACACTGTTTTTGTGGAATCTGCAAAGGGATATTCTGGAACGCAGAGAACAATGACAAAAATGGAAATATCTTCAGGTAAAAACTGGAGAGAAGCTTTCTGAGAAACTCCTTTGTGATGTGTGCATTCATCTCATAGAGCTAAACGTTTCTGTTGAGGGAGCAGTTTGGCATCATAGTTTTTGTGGTATCTGAGATGGAATATTTGGGAGTGTATTGAAAGCTATGGTGGAAAAGAAAATTACCTCAGATAAAAAATAGAAAGAAACTTCCTAAGAAACTACTTTGTGATGGGTGAATTTATCTCACAGAGTTAAACCTTCCTTTTCATTGCACAGTTGGTAGCCATGTTTTTGTGAAATCTGCAGAGGGATATTTGGGAACACATAGAGGCCAAGAGTGAAAAAACAAAATTCTTCAAGTAAGAACAGGAGATACGATTTCAGAGAAACTCCTTTGTAATATCTGCATTAATCTCATAGAACTAAAAGATTTTGTTGAGGAAGCACTTTGGCCTCACTGTGTTTGTGGTGTCTGGGAAGGGATATTTGGGAACGCATGGGATCCTAAGTTGGAAAAGGAAATATCCTAACATAAAAAATAGAAGCTTTCTGAGAAACCACTTTGTGATTTGTTAATTCACCTCACAGAGGTACATGATTCTTTTCATGCATCAGCTTGGTAGCACTGTTTTTGGAGAATCTGTCAAGAGATATTTTGAATCTCTTTGAAGCCTATGGTGACAAAGGAAATATCCTCAGATAAAAACTAGAAAGAAATTTTCTGAGAAAGTTCTTTGTGATGTATGAATTCATCTCAGAAAATTACACCTTTCTTTTCATGGAGCAGTTTGCAAAAACTGTTTTCATGGAATATGCAATGGGATATTCTTGAGCGCTTTGAAGCCTGTAGTGGAAAAGCAAATATCCTCACGTAAAAACTAGAAGGAAGCTTTCTAGGAAACAGCTTTGTGATGTGTGAATTCATCTTAAAGAGTTACACCATTATTGTCTTTGAGAAGTTTGATAATACTGTATTCGTGAAATGTGCAATAGGGTATATGGGAATGTATTGAAGCCTATATTGGCAACGGAAATATCCTCACATAAAACCCAAAAGGAAGCTTTCAGTGAAACTGCTTTGTGATGTCTGAATTCACCTCATCGAGTAACACCGTTCTTTTCATTGAGAAGTTTGCTAAACCTTTTTTTCGTTTAATCTGCAATGGAATATTTGGGAGGGCATTGAGGAATATGGTGAAAAAGGAAATATGCTCAGATAAAAACTAGAAAGAATCTTTCTGAGAAACTGCTTTGTGATGTGTGAATTTGTCTCACAGAGTTCTCCTGTTCTTTGCATTGCACAGTTGGCTTACACTGTTTTCTTGCAATCTGCAATCTGATATTTCTGAGCACATTGAAGCTTATGGTGACAAAGTAAATAACCTCATATGAAAACTAGAGAGAAGCTATCTGAGATGCTGCTTTCTGCTGTGTTAATTCATCTCACAAATTTACATGATTCTTTTCATGGAATAGTTTGGTAGCACTGTTTTTGCTGCATCTGGTAAGGGATATTTTGGATCACTTTGAAACCTATGGTGACAAAGGAAATATCATCAGATAAAAACTAGAAAAAAGATTTCTGAGAAACTGCTTTATGATGTGTGAATTCACCTCATAGAGTTACACTGTTCATTCAATTGAGCAGTTTGCTAACAATGTTTTCATGGAATCTGCAAAGGGATATTTCTGAGCACTCTGAGGCTTATGACGAATAAAGAAATATCCTAAGATAAAAACTAGAAAGAAACTTTCTGAGAAACTGCTTTGTGATGTGTGAATACATCTTATATAGATACACTGTTCTTTTCATTTAACAGTTTGCTAACACACTTTTCAAGGATTCTGCAATGGGATATTTCCGAGTGAATTGAAGCTTATAGTGACAAAGGAAATATCCTCATATAAAAAGTAGAAAGAAGCACATTGAGAGACCACTTTTTGATGTGATGATTCATCTCACAGTGTTGCACGATTCTTTTCATGGATCAGTTTGGTAGCACTGTTTTGGGGAATCTGAGCAGGGATATTTTTGATCACATTGAAGTCTATCATGACAAAAGAAATATCCTCAGATAAAAACTAGAAAGAAACCTTCTGAGAAAGCTGTTTGTGATATGTGAATTCATCTACAAAGGGATATTTGGGAATGCAGTGAAGCCTATAGTGAAATAAACAAATATCCTCAGATAAAAATTATAAAGAAGCGCTCTGAGAAACTGCTTTGTGATATGTGAGTTCATCTCACAGAGTTACACTGTACTTTTCATTGAGCAATTTCCTAACACCGTCTTCCTGGAATCTTCAAAGGGTTATTTGGGAGTATATTGAAGCCTATATTGGAAAAAACAAATATCCACAGATAAAAATTAAAAAGAAGCTTTCTGAGAAATTGCTTTGTGATGTGTGAATTCATGTCACAGTGTTAAATCATTCTTTCCACTGAGCAGTTTGATAACACTGTTTTTGTGAAATCTGCAATAGGATATTTGGAACTGCATTGAAGCCTATGGTGACAAATTAAATATCCACAGATTAAAACCAAAAAGAAGCTTTCTGAGAAACTGTTTTCTGATGTGTGAATTCATCTCACAATGTTACATTGTTCTTTTCATTGAGAAGTTTGCTAACACTGCTTTCATGGAATCTGCAAAGGGGTATCTGGGAGGGCATTGAAGACTATGATGACAAAGGGAAATATCCTCAGTTAAAAATTAGAAAGAAGCTTCCTAGAAACTCCTTTGTGTTGTATGCATTCATCTCATAGGGCTAAACATTTCATTGAGGGAGCACTTTGGCATCACTGTATTTGTGGTGTCTGAGAAGGGATATCTGAAGCTTTCTGAGAAACTGCTTTCCAATGTTTGAATTCATATCACAGATTTGCACCATGTTTTCCATGGAGCAGTTTGCTAATATTATTTTCATGGAATATGTAAAGGTATATTCACAAGTGCACTGAGGCAAGCAGTGAAAATGGAAGTACCCTCAGACAAAAACTAGAAAGAATCTTTCTGACAAACTGCTTTGTGATTTGTGAATACATCTCACAGAGTTACATGGTTCATCTCATGGAGCAGTTTGATAGCACTGTTTTTGGGGTATCTGAGAAGGGATAATTTGTATTGCATTGATGCCTATATTGACAAAGGAAATATCCTCAGATAAAATCTAGAAAGAAGCTTTCTGAGAAATTCTTTGTGATGTGGGAATTCATCTTACAGAGTTACACCATTCTTTTCATTGAGAAGTTTGCTAACACTTTTTCCATGGAATCTGCGATGGGATATTACAAAACACATTGAGTTCCTATGGTGAAAAAGGAAATATCCTCAGATAAAAAATAGAAAGAAGCTTTCTTAGAAACTGCTTTGTGATGTGTGAATTCATCTCACAGAGTTACACCATTTTTTCATGGAGCAGTTTTGTAGCACTGTTTTTGGGGAATCTCAGAAGGGATATTTTGAATCACGTTAAAGCCTATGATGACAAAGGAAATATCTTCCACTAAAAACAAGAAAGAAGTTTTCAGAGAAAGTTCTCCGTGATCTTTGAATTCATCTCACAGAGTTACACCTTTCTTTTCATGGAGCAGTTTACAAACAGTGTTTTCGTGGAATCTGCAAAGTGATATATGGGAGTGCATTGAGGCCTATAGTGTAAAAGGAAATATTATCAGATAAAAACTGAAAAGAAGCTTTCTCAGAAACTACTTTCAGATGGGTGAATTCGTCTCACAGAGATACACTGTTGCTTTCATTGAGCAGTTTGATATTACCGTTTTCGTGGAAACAAAAATAGGGCATTTGGGAGCACATTGAAGCCTATGGTGACAAAGGAAATATCCTCAGACAAAACCAATAGAAGCTTTCTGAGAAACAGCTTTGTGATGTATGCATTCATCTCAAAGAGGTAAACGTTTCTGTGGAGGGAGGACTTTGGCATCACTGTTTTTGTGGTGTCTGAGTAGGGATATTTGGGAGTGCATTGAAGCCTATGGTGACAAAAGAAATATCCTCAGACACAAACCAGAAAGATGCTTTCTGATAAACTGCTCTGCAATATGTGAATTCATTTCACAGATTTACACCTTTATTTTCATGCAGCGTTTTCCTAACACTGTTTTCATGGAATCTGCAAAGGGATATTCACAAGCGCACTGAGGCAAACATTGAAAAAGGAAATATTTCTGACAAAAATAACAAAGAAACTTTCTGAGAAACTGCTTTCTGATTTGTGAATTCATCTTGCAGAGTTACACGATACTTTTCATGGAACAGTTTGGTAGCACTGTTTTTCGGGACTCTCAGAAGGGAGATTTTGGATCGCGGTGAAGCCTATGGTGACAAAGGAATTATCCTCAGATAAAAACTAGAAAAAAAGCTTTCTGAGAAAGTTTTTATGATGTGTGAATTAATCTCGCAGTGTTACATCTTTAATTTCATGGAGCTTTCTGCTAACCCTTTTTTCGTGGAAACTGCTAAGGGATATTTGGGAGTGCTTTGAGGCCTATGGTGAAAAAGGAAGTATCCTCAGATTAATACCAGAAAGAATCTTCCAGAGAAACTGCTTTGTGATGCTTGAATTCATCTCACAGAGTTACACTGTTCTTTTCATTTAGCAATTTGTTTACACTTTTTTCTTAGGATTTGTGATCTGATATTTCAGAGTGTGTTGAAGCTTATGGTGACAAAGGAAATATCCTCATACGAAAAGTAGAAAGAAGCTTTCTGAGAAACTCCTTTGTGATGGGTGAATGCAACATAGAGTTACACCTTTCTTTTCATTGAGCAGTTTGGTAGCACTGTTTTTTGGGGAATATGCAAAGGGATTTTTCGGATCTCATAGAGGTCTATGGTGGAAAAGGAAATATCTTCAGATCAAAACTGGAGAGAATGTTTTTGAATAACTGTTTTGTGATGTGTGTATTCACCTCATACAAATAAACCATTTTGTTGATTGAGCAGTTTATTATCACTGTATTTTTGGTGTCTGAGAAGGGATATTTGGGAGTGCATTGAGGCTGATGGTGACAAAGTAAACAGGCACAGATAGAAACTAGAAAGGTGCTTTCAGAAAAATTTCTTTGTGATGGATGTATTCATCAAACACAGCTACACCTTTCATTTCTTTGAGCAGTTTGGTAGCACTGTGTTTCTGGAATCTGCAAAGGGATACTCAGGAGCTCCTAGAGGCCTATGGTAAAAAAGGAAATAACTTCAGATTAAAACGTTGGATAAATTTTTCGAGAAACTGTTGTGTGAAATCTGTATTCATCCCAGATCATAAGGTTTGTGCTGATTGAGAAGTCGGCATCACTGTTTTTGTAGTATCTGAGAGCAGTTATTTGGGAGCACATTGAAGACTATGAGGAAAAAGGAAATATTCTCATATTTAAACTAGAAATAACCTTTCTGACAAACTACTTTTGGATGGGTGAATTTTTCTGACAGAGGTACACTGGTGTTTTCATTGAGCAGTTTAATAACGCTGCTTTAGAGGGCTCTGCAATAAGATATTTGGGAGTGCATTGAAGGCTATAGTGACAAAGGAAATACCTTCAGATAAAAACCAATGAGAAGCTTTCTGATAAACTGCTTTGTGAGGTGTGAATTCATCTCACTGTTCTTTTCATTGAGCAGTTTGTTAGCACTGTTTGCTTGGAATCTGCAATGAGATATGCTGGAGTGCATTGAAGCCTAGGGTGACAAAGGAAATACCCTCATATAAAAAATAGAAAGAAGCAGCTTTCTGAGAAACAGTTTTGTGATGTGTTAATTCATCTCAAAGAGTCACACAATCCTTTTCATGGATGAGTTTGTTAACAGTGTTTTTGGGGAATCAGAGAAGGCATATTTTGGATCACATTGAAACATATGGTAACCAAAGAAATGTCTTCAGATAAAAGCTAGAAAGAAGCTTTCTGAGCAAGTGCTTTGTGATGTGTGAATTCATCCAACACAGTTACACCTTTCTTTTCATAGAGAAGTTTGTTTACATAGTTTTCATGGAATCAGCAAAGGCATATTTGGAAGTGCGTTGATGCCCGTGGTGAAAAAGTAAAAATCCTCAGATAAAAACTAGAAAGAAACTTTCTGAGAAAGTGTTTTCTGATGTGTGAATTCATCTCTGAGACATATACTGTTCTTTTCATTGAACAGTTTGCTAACACTGTTTTCTTGTAATCTACAATGGGATATTTGGGAGCGCATTGGGACCTATGGTGAAAAAGTAAATATCCACAGATACAAACTAAGAAGAAACCTTCTGTTGAATGGCTTCGTGATGTGTGAATTTATTGCACAGAGTTACACCTTTCTTTTATTTTATTTCTTTTTATTTTCCTTGAGCAGTTTCCTAACACTCTTTTCATGGAATCAGCAAAGGGATGTTTCAGAGTACATTGAGGCCTATAGTGAAAAAGTAAATATCGTCAGATAAAAACTAGGAAGAAGCCTTCTGATAAGCAGCTATGTGATGTGTGAAGTCATTGCACAGAGTTACACCGTTCCTTTATTTGAGCAGTTTGATAGCACTATTTTTGTGGAATCTGCAATAGGATATTTTGGAGCACATTGAAGCCAATGATGACACAGGAAATATCCTCAGATAAAAACAAAAATATGCTTTCTAAGAAACTGTTTTGTTATGTGTGAATTCATCTCACAGAGATACACTGTTCTTTTCATTGAGCAGTTTTATAGCACTGTTTATGTGGAACCAGCAATAGGATATTTGGGAGCACATTGAAGCCAATGTTGACATAGGAAGTATCCTCAGATAAAAACCAAAAATACGCTTTCTAAGAAACTGTGTTGTGATGTGTGAATTCATCTCACAGAGTTACACTGTTCTTTTCATTGAGCAGTTTGCTTACACTGTTTTCTTACAATCCACAGTGGGATATTTCGGAGAGCATTGAAGCTTATGCTGACAAACGATTTATCCTCAGACAAAAACTAGAAAGAAGCTTTCTGAGAAACTGTTTTGTGATTTGTGAATTCATCTCACAGAGCTACATGAATCTTTTCACGGATCAGTTTGGTAGCACTGTTTTTGGGTAATCTGAGAAGGGATATTTTGTATTGCATGAAAGCCTAAGGTGACAAAGGAAATATCCTCAGACAAAAAGTAGAGAGAAGCTTTCTGAGAAACTTCCTTGTGATGTGTGAATTCATCTCACAGAATGACACGATTCTTTTCATGGAGCAGTTTGGTATCACTGTTTTTGGGTAATCTGAGAAGGGATATTTTCAATTGCATAAAAGCCTATGGTGACAAAGGAAATATCCTCAGATAAAAAGTAGAAAGAAGATTTCTGATAAACTTAATTGTGGTGTGTGAATTCATCTCAGATAACTACATGATTCTTTTCATCTAACAGTCTTGTAGCATTGTTTTGGGGGAATCTGAGAAGGGATCCTTTGGATTGCATTGAAGACTATGGTGACAAAGGAAATATCCTCAGATAAAAATTAGAAAAAAGCTTTATGAGAAACTGCTTTATGATGTGTGAATTCAAGTCACAGGTTTACACCATTGTTTTCATTGAGCTGATTGATAATACTGTTTTTGTGGAATCTCTGAAGAGATATTTGGGAGCGCTTTGAGGACTACAGTGAAAAAAAGAAATATCCTCAGATAAAAACTAGAAAGAAGCTTTCTGAGAATCTCTTTTGTGATGGGTGAATTCACCTCACAGAGTTACACTGTTCTTTTCATTGAGCAGTTTGCTATCCTATTTTGTTGGATTCTGCAATGGGATATTTCGGAGTGCATTGAAGCTTATCGTGACAAAGGAAATATCCTCAGAGAAATACTAGAAAGAAGCTTTCTAAGAAAACGATTTGTGATTAGGGAATTCATGTCACAGAGTGGCACGATTTTTTTCTTGAAGCAGTTTCGTTGCACCATTTTGGGGGAATCTGAGTAGGGATATTTTGGTTTGGATTGAACCCTAAAGAGACAAAGATAATATCCTCAGATAAAAACTAGAAAGAAACTTTCTGAGAAACTGCTTTGTGATGTGTGAATTCCTCTCACACAGTTACACTATTCTTTTTAATGAGCAGTTTACTGACACTTTTCTTGGAATCTACAAAAGGATATTTGGGAGTCCATTGAGGCCCCTAGAGAAAAAGGAATTATTCTCAGATAAAAACTAGAAAGAAGCTTTCTGAGAAACTGCTTTCTGATGTGTGAATTCATCTCAGGGAGTTACACCAATCTTTTCATTGAACTGTTTAATAACACTGTTTTCATGGAATCTGGAAAGGGATATTTGGGAGCTCTTTGAGTCCTGTGGTGAAATAGAAAATTTCCTCAGATAAAAACTAGAAAGAAGTTTTCTGAGAAACTGCTTTGTGATGTGTGAATTCATCTCACAGAGATACACTGTCGTTTTCATTGAGTAGTTTGCTAACACTGTTTTCCTGCTATCTGTAATGGGATATTTTAGAGTGCTTTGAAGCTTATGGTGAAAACAGAAATATCCTCAGACAAAAAATTAGAAAGAAGCTTTCTGAAAAAACTGTTTTGTGATTTGTGAATTCATCTCAAAGAGTTACACAATTATTTCCATGGAACAGATTTATTGCCCTGTTTTTGGGGAATCTGAGAATGGGTATCTTGGATTTCATTGAATACTATGGTGACAAAGGAAATATTCTCAGATAAAAACTAGAAAGAAGCATTCTGAGAAAGTTCTTTTTCATGTGTGAATTCATCTCACAGAGTTACAGCTTTCTTTTTAATGAGCAGTTTGCTAACACTGTTTTTGTGGAATCTGCAAAGGAATATATAGGAGCACATTGAGGCCTATGGTTATAAAGGAAATATTCTCAGATGAAAACTAGAATGAAGCTTTCTAGGAAACTGCTTTTTGATATGTGAATTCAACTCACAGTGTTACATTTTTCTTTTCATTGAGAAGTTTGCTAATACTGTTTTCTTGGAATCTGAAAAGGGATATTTCCCAATGCATTGAAGCTTAGAGTGACAAAGAAAATATCTTCATACAAAAACTAGAAAGAAGGTTTCTGAGAAAGTTCTTTCTGATGTGTTAATTCATCTCAAACTGTTACATCTTTGTTTTCATAGAGCAGTTTGCTAACACTCTTTAACTGGGATCTGCAATTGGATATTAGGGAGCACATCGAGGGCTGAATTGTAAAAGGAAATATCATCAGTTAAAAACTAGAAGAAAGCTTTCCTAGAAACTGCTTTGTGATTTGTGAATTCATCTCTTAGAGTTACACTGTTCTTTTCATTGAGCAGTTTGATAACACTTTTTTCGTGGAAACAGCAATGGGATATTTCAGAGCACATTGAAGCTTATGGTGACATAGGAAATATCCTCATAGAAAAAGTAGAAATAAATTTTCCGAGAAACCATTTTGTTATATGCTAATTCATATCACAGAGTTACGTGATTCTTTTCATTGATCAGTTTGCTAGCACTGTTTCTGGGGAAACCTAGAAGGGATATTTTGTGTTGCATTGAAGCCCTTGGTGACTAAGGAAATATCCTCAGATAAAAACTACCAAGACGCTTTCTGAGAAAGTTGTTTTTGATGTGTGAATACATCTCACAAGTTTACACCTTTCTTCTCATGGAACTGTTTGTTAACACTGTTTTCATGGAATCTGCAAAGAGAAATTTGGGAGTGCATTGTGGCCTAGAGTAAAAAAGGAAATATCCTCAGATAAAAATCAGAAAGAAGCTTTCTGAGAAACTGCTTTGAGATATTTGAATTCATCTCACAGAACTACCCCATTCTTTTCATTGAACAGTTTGATAGCACTTTTTTCATGAAATCTGCAATAGGATATTTGGGAGTACATTGAAGCCTATGGTGACTAACGGAATATCCTCACATAAAAAACAACAAAAAAAGTTTCTCAGAAACTGCTTTATGATGTGTAAATTCATCTCACAGAGTTACACTGTTCTTTTCATTGAGCAGTGTGCTACAACTGTTTCCTTGTAATCTCTAATGGAATGTTGTTTAGCACATTGAAGATTATGAGGACAAAGGAAATATCCTGATATTAAAACTAGAATGATCCTTTCTGAGAGACTTCTTTGTGTTGTGTTAATTCATCTCACAGAGATACAGGATTCTTTTCATTCATCAGTTTGGTAGCACTGTTTTTGTGGTGTCTGAGAAGGGATATTTGGGAGTGCATGGAAGCTGATGGTGGAAAAGGAAATATCCTGAGAAAACAACCAGTAAGAAATTGTCTGTGAAATTTCTTTTTGATAGGTGAATTCATCACACAGAGTTACACCTTTATTTTCCTTGAGCAGTTTTGTAGCACTGTTTTGATGAAATCTGCAAGGGGATGTTCGGGAGCTCCAAAGTCCTATGGTAAAAAAGGAAACAATTTCAGATGAGAACTGGAGAGGTTTTTCGAGAAATGCTTTTGTGATATGTGTATTCGTGTCATAGTATTTGACCTTTTTGTTTGTTGAACAGTACCTAATCACTGTTTTTGTGGTACCTGAGAATAGTTATTTGGGAGCATATTGAAGCCTATGGTGACAAAAGAAATATAATCAGACAGAAAACAAAAGAAGCTTTCTTAGAAACTGTTTTGAGATGTGTGAATTCATCTCACGGATTTACACCTCTATTTTCATGGAGCAGTTTGCTAACCCTATTTTGGTGGAATCTGAAAAGTGATATTCATAAGTGCATTGAGGCAAATGGTGAAAAGGGACATATCCTCAGACATAAATTAGAAGGAAGCTTTCTAAGAAACTGCTTTGTGATGGGTGAATTCATCTCACAGAGTTACACCACTGTTTTCATGAAGCAGTATGGTAGCAATTTTTTTGTGGAATCTGAGAAGGGATGTTTTGAATTGCATTGAAGCATGTTATGACAAAGGAAATACACTCTGATGAAAAAATAGAAGGAAGTTTTCTAGGACAGTTCTTTGTGATGTGTGAATTCATCTCACCAAGTTACACTTTTCTTTCATTGAGCAGTTTGCAAAAACTCTTTTTTGGGATCTGCAAAGGGATATTTGGGAGCACATTGAGGCCTGTAGTGAAAAAGTATATATCCTCAGACAAAAACTAGAAAGAAGTTTTCTGAAAAACTGCTGTGTGATGTGTGAATTCATCTCACAAAGTTATACTTTTCTTTTCATTGAGTAGTTTGATAACACTGTATTCCTGGAATCTGCAATAGGATATTTGGGAGCATGTCAAAGGCTATGTTGACAAAGGAAATATCCACAGATAAAAACTAGAAATAAGCTTTCTGTGGAACTCCTTTGTGATTTGAGAATTCATCTCACAGATTTACACAATTCTTTCATGGAGAAGTTCGGTAGTACTGTTTCTGGGGAATCTGAGAAGGGATATTTGGATCTCATTGAAACCCATAGTGACAAAAGAAATACCCTCAGATAAAAACGAGAAAGAAGCTTTACGGGAAACTACTTTGTGATGTGTGAATTAATCTCACAGTGCATCCTGTTCTTTTTATGAAGCAGTTTGTGAACACTGTTTCCGTGCAATCTGCAATGGGATGTTTGGGAGCACCTTGAGGCCTTACGTGAAAAAGGAAATATACTAAGATAAATACTAGACAGACTCTTCCTGAGAAACTGCTTTGTGATGTGTGAATTCATCTCACATTGTTACACCATTTTTTTCATTTAGAAGTTTGCTAACACTGTTTTTGTTGAATCTGCAAAGGGATATTTCGGAGTGCATTGAAGCTTAAGGTGACAAAGGAAACACCCTCATGCAAAAACTAGAAAGAAGCTTTCCGAGAAACTGCTTGATGATATGTTAACTCATCTCTCTGAGTTAAACAATCATTTTCATAGATTAGTTTGTTAGTAGTGCTTTGGTGAATCTGTGAACGAATAATTTGGATAGCATTTAAGTGAGAAAGGAATTATCCTCAGATAAAAATTAGAAAGAAGCTTTCTGAGAAAGTTCTTTATGATGTGTGAATTCATCCCACAGGTTTACACCTTTCTTTTCCTGGAGAAGTTTGCTAACACTCTTTTCATGGAATCTGCAAAGGGGTGTTTGCTAGCACATTGAGGCCTATAGTGAAAAATGTAACATCCTCAGATAAAAACGAGAAATAAACTTTCTGAGAACCCGCTTTCTGATGTGTTAATTCATAACACAGAGTTACATGATTCCTTTTATGTTTGGTAGCACTGTTTTGGGAAACTGAGAAGGGATATTTTGGATCGCCGTGAAGCCTGTGGTGAAATAGGAAATATCCTCAGATAAAACATAGACAGAAGCTTTCTGAGAAAGCTCTTTGTGATGTGTGAATTCATCTCACATACTTACATCTATCTTTTCATGGAGCAGTTTGATAACACTGTTTTCCTGGAATCTGCAATAGGATATTTCGGAGTGCTTTGAAGCATATAGTGAAAAAGGAAATATCCTCAGATAAAAACAAAAAGAAGCTTTCTGAGAAACTCTTTTGTGATGTGTGAATTCATCTCACAGAGTTACACTGTTCTATTCATTTATCAGTTTGCTAGCACTGTTTTCTTGGAAATTGCAAGGGGATATTTCAGAGTGCATTGAAGCTTATGGTGACAAAGGAAGTCCTCAGACAAAAACTAGAAAGAAGGTTTCTGAGATACTACTTTGTGATTTGGGAAATCATCTCCTGGAGTTATACCTTTATGTTCTTGTAGAACAGTACTAACACTGATTTCATGGAATCTGCAAAGGGTAATTGGGGAGCAACTTGAGGTCTATGGTGAAATAGCAAATATCATCAGAGATATACAAGAGAGAAGCTTTCTGAGAAACTACTTTGTGATGTATGAATTCCACTCACAGAGTTACAGTGTTATTTTCATTAAGCAGTTTGCTAACACTGTTTTCAATGTATCTGCAAAGGTATATATGGGAGTGCCTTGACCCCTATGGTGAAAAAGGAAATATCCTCACTAAAAACAAGAAAGAATCTTTCTCAGAAATTGTGTTTTGGTGTGTGAATTCATCTCACCAAGTTACACGATTCTTTTCATGGATCAGTTTTGTAACAGTGTTTTTGGGGAATATGAGAAGGAATACTTCGGAACACTTTGAGGCCTATGACAAAGGAAATATAATCAGATAAAAACTAGAAAGAAGCATTCTGAGAAACTGCTTTGTGATGTGTGAATTCATTTCACAGAGTTACCCTGTTGTTTTCATTGAGAAGTTTGCTTACACTGTTCTTGTGGAATCTGCAAAGGTGTGTTTGGGAGCACTTTGAAGCTTATGGTGACAAAAGAAATACTCTCATGTAAGAACTAGAAGGAAGCTTTCTGAGAAACTGCTTGGTGATTTGTGAAATCATCTCACAGGGTTGCAATGTTCCTTACATTGAGCAGTTCGCTGACACAGTATTCCTGGAATCTGCAAGGGGATATTTCAGAGTGCATTGAGGGTTATGGTGACAAAGAAATATCCACAGACAAAAGCTAGAAAGAAGCTTTCTGAAAAACTTATTTGTGATGTGTGTATTCAACTCACAGAGGAACAGTTTCTTTCTATGTAGCAGTTTGTTAACTCTGTTTTTGTGGAATCTACAAAGGGATATTTTGGAATTAGTTGACAACTATGGTTAAAAAGGAAATATCCTCGGAAAAAACGAGAAAGGAGGCTTCTGAGAAACTTCTTTGTGATTGTGTATTCATCTCACAGAGTAACATCTTTCTTTTCATGGAGGAGTTTGCTAACACTGTTTTCTTGAAATCTGCAATGGGATATTTCAGAACGCATTGAAGTTCACGGTAAGAAACGAAATATCCTCAGATAAAAACTACAAAGATATTTTCTGAGAAACTTCCTTGTGATATGAATTCATTCCAAGGGTTATACCTTTCCTTTCATGGAGCAGTTTGCTAACACTGCTTCCATGGAATCTGCAATAGGATAGGTGGGGGCACATTGAAGCCTATGGTGACAAAGGAAATATCCTCAGAGAAAAACTTGAAAGAAGCTTTCTGAGGAACAGCTTTGTGATGCATGAATTTATCTCACACAATTCTTTCCATGGAGCAGTTTGTTAACACTGTTTTTGGGGAATCTGAGAAGGGATATTTGGATGATATTGAAGAGGATGACAACAAGGGAAATATCTTCAGGTAATAACTAGAAAGAAGCTTTCTGAGAGACTTCTTTGTGATGTGTGTATTCATATCACACAGTAACAACCTTCTTTTCATGGAGAAGTTTGCTAACACTGTTTTCGTGGAAATGACAAAGTGATATTTGGGAAGGTATTGAGGCTTATGGTGAAAAAGGAAATATCCTCAGGTAAAAACTAGAAAGAAGCTTTCAGAGAAAGTGCTTTGTGATGTGTGAATTCATCTCACAGAGTTACACAAGGCTTTTCATGGAACATTTGGTATCACTGTTTTTGGGGAATCTGAGAGGGGATATTTTGAATTGCATTGAAGCCAATGGTTACACAGAAAATATCCTCAGATAGAAGGTAGAAAGAAGATTTCTGAGACACTGATTTGTGATGTGTGAATTCATCTCACATACTTACACCTCTGTTTTCATGGAACAGCTTGCTAACACTATTTTCGTGGAATCTACAAAGGGATATTCACGAGTACTTTGAGGCCTATTGTGAACAAGAAAATATCCTCAGAATAAAACGTGAAAGAAGCCTTCTGAGAAACCACTTTGTGACGTGTTAATTTATCTCACAGACTGACACTTTTCTGTTCATGGATCAGTTTGGTAGCATTGTTTATCGGGAATCTGAGCAGAGATATTTTGGATTGCATTGAAGCCTATGGTGACAAATAAAATATCCTGAGATATAAACTTAAAAGAAGTTTTCTGAGAAATTTCCTTATGATATGTGAATTCACATCAAAGAGTTACACGATCCCTTTCCTGGAACAGTTTTCTAACACTGTTTTGGTGGAATCTCTGTTAGGATATTTGGGAGTGGTTTGAAACATATGGTGACAAACGAAGTACCCTGAGAAAAAAAGCAAAAAAGAAGATTTCTGAGAAACTGGTTTGTGATGTATGAATTCATCTCAAAGAGTTACATGATTATTTTCATGGATCAGTTTGGTAGCACTGTTTTTGGGCAATCTGAGGAGGGATACTTCAGATCGCATTGAAGAGTATGGTGACAAATGAAATATCCTCATATAGAAACTAGAAAGAAGGTTTCTGATACAGTTTTTTGTGATGTGTGAATTCATCTCACAGAGTTACAGCTTTCTTTTCATGGAGCAGTTTGCTAACACTGTTTTGTGGAACTTGCAAAGGAATATTTCGGAGCACATTGAGGTCTATGGTGAAAAAGGAAATGTTCTCAAATAAAAACTAGAAAGAGACTTTCTGAGAAACTGCTTCATGATGTGTGAATTCATCTTACAGAGTTACACTGTTCTTTACATTGAGCAGTTTGCTAACACTGTTTTCTTGGAATCTACCATGGGATATTTTGGAGTCCATTGAAGCTTATGGTGACAAAGAAATTATCCTCAGATAATAACTAGAAAGAAGCTTTCTGAGAAATTGCATTGTGATATGTTAATTCAATTCACAGAGTTACACGATTATTTTCATGGTTCATTTTGATACCACTATTTTTGGGGAATCTGAGGAGGGATATTTTGGATCATATTGAAGCCTATGGTATCAAAGGAAATAACCTCAGATAAAAACTAGAAAGATATTTTCTGAGAAAGTTCCTTGAGATGTTTTAATTCATGTCACAGATTTACACCTTTCTTTTTATGGAGCTATTTGCTAACATCATTTTTGTGGGATCTGCAAAGGCATACTTGGGAGCTCATTGAGGCCTATAGTAAGCAAGGAAATATCCTCAGATAAAAACTAGAAAGCAGCTTTCTGAGAAACTGCTTTGTGATGTGTGTATTCATCTTAGAGAGACACACCATCCTTTTCATTGAACAGCTTGATAATACTGTTTTCATGGAAACTGCAATAGGATATTTGGGAGTATATTGAAGCCTATAGTGACAAAGTATTTATCCTCAGATAAAAAACTAAAAGATACTTTCTGTGAAATGGCTTTGTGATTTGTGAATTCATCTCACAGAGGTACAGGATACTTTACATGGAGGAGTTTGTTAGCACTTTCTTGGGGGAATCTGAGAAGGGATATTTTGAATATCATGAAGCCTATGGTAACAAAGTTAATATCCTCAGATAAAAACTAGAAAGAATATTTCTGAGAAAGTTCTTTGTGATGTGTGAATTCAACTCACAGAGTTACACTATTCTCTCCATGGAGCCACTTGCTAACACTGTTTTCGTGGAATCTGCAAAGGGATATTTGGGAGCGCCTTGAGGCCTATGGTGAAATACTAAATATCCTCAGATAAAAATTAGAAAGTAGCTTCAGGTAAAACTGCTTTGTGATGTGGGAATTCACCTGACATAGTTACACCATTCTTTTTATTGATCTGTTTGATAACACAGTTTGCATGGACTCTGCAATAGTATATGTGGGAGTGCATTGAATCTTATGGCTACAAAGGACATATCCACAGATAAAAAACCAAAACAATTTTTCTGAGAAACTACTTTTTGATTTGTGAGTTCATCTCACAGAGTTACACCTTACCTTTCATGGAGTAGTTTGGTAGCACTGTTCTTGGGGAATCTCAGAAGGGATATTTTGGATCACTTTGAAGCCTATGGTGACAAAGCAAATATCCTGAGATACAAGCTAGAAAGAAAATTTTTGAGAACCTTCTTTGTGGTGTGCCACAAATTTTTCCCAGAAAACTTCTTTCCATGGAGTAGTTTGCTAACACTCTTTTCGTGGAATCTACAAAGGGACATTTGGGAGCACATTGAGGCCTATGTTGAAAGAGGAAATATACTCAGATATAAAGCAGAAAGAAGTTTTCTAGGAAGCTGCTTTGTGATGTCTGAATTCATCTCACAGTATTACACTGTTCTTTTCATTGACCAGTTTGCTAACACTGTTTTCTTGGAATCTGCAGTGGGATATTTTGGAGTGCATTGTAGCTTATGGTGACAAAGGAAATATCCTCAGATAATAACAAGAAGGAAACTTTCTGATGAACTGCTTTGTGATTTGTGAATTCTTCTCACAGAGTTTCAGGATTTTTTCCCTGGAACAATTTGGTAGTACTGTTTTTGGGGATTCAGAGAAGGGATACTTTGGATCACTCTGAAGTCTATAGTGACAAAATAAATATCCTCAGACAAAAAATAGAAAGAAACTTTCTGAGAAAGTTCTTGTGGTGTGTGAATTCATCTCACAGAGTTAAAACTTTCTTTTCATGGAGTGGTTTACTCACACTGCTTTCATGGAATCTGCAAAGGGATATTTGGAAGTGCATTGAGAACTAGAGTGATAAAGAAAATATCTTCAGATAAAAACTAGAAGAAACTTTCTGAGAAATTGCTTTGTGACATGAGAATTAATCTCACAGAACTACACCACTTTTCTCATTGAGCAGTTTGCTAACACTGTTTTCTTGGAATCTGCACTGGGATATTTCAGAGCACATTGAAGCTTATGGTGACAAAGGAAATATCCTCAGCTACAAACTGGAAAGAAGCTTTCTGAGGAACTGCTTTTTGATTTGTGAATTCTTCTCATAGAGTTTCATGATACTTTGCATGGATTATTTTGGTAGCACTGTTTTTGGGGTATCTGAGATGGGATACTTTGGATCACATTGAAGTCTATGGTGACAAAGGAAATATTCTCAGATAAAAACTAGAAAGAAGATTTCTGAGAAACTTCTTGGTGATGTGCGAATTCATTGCATGGAGTTACACTGTTCCACTCATTGAGCAGTTTGATAGCACTGTTTTCATGGAATCTGCAATGGGATATTTTGGAGAGCATTGAAGCATATGGTGACAAAGAAAATATACTCAGACAAAAAGAAAAAAGAAGCTTTCTGAGAAACTGCTTTGTGATATGTCAATTCTTCTCACAGAGTAACATGATTCTTATCATGGGTCAGTTTGATATCACTGTTTTAGGAGTATCTGGAAGGGATATTTTGGATCACATTGAAGCCTATGGTGACAAAGGAAATATCTTCAGATAAACATAGAAAGAAGCTTTCTGAGAAACTTCTTTGTGACGTGTGAAGTCATCTCACAGAATTACACCTTTCTTTCCATGGAACAGTTTGCTAACACTATTTTCGTGATATCTGCAAAGCAATACTTTGCGGGTATTTAAACCTAGGGTGAAATAGAAAGTATCCTCAGAAAAAAACCAGAAAGAAGCTTTCTGATACACTGCTTTGTGATGTGTGAATTCATCTCAGAGAGTTACACCATTCTTTTCATTGAGCTGTTTGCTAACACTGTTTTAGTCGAATGTCCAAAGCAATATATGGGAGTGCATTGAGGCCTATGGTGAAAAAGAAAATATCCTCAGATAAAAACTATAGAGAAGCTCAATGGGAAACTCCTTAGTCATATGTGAGTTCATCTCACAGAATTATACTGTTATTTTCATTGAGTAGTTTCCTAACATTGTTTTCGTGCAATCTGCAAAGGGTTATTTCAGAGTACATTGAAAATTCTGATTACAAAAGAAATATCTTCTGACAAAGGGAAGAAAGAAGCTTTCTGAGAAATGATTTGTGATTTGTCCATTCTTCTCACAAAGCTACATGATTCTTTTCATGTATCAGTTTTGTAGCACTGTTTTGTTGGGAATGTGAGAAGGCATGTTTTGGATCTAATTGAAGTCTAAGGTGACAAAGAAAATATCCTCAGATAAAAACTGGGAATAAACATTCTGAGAAACTGCTTTGTAATGTACGAATTCATCTCACAGAGTTACACAGTTATTTTCAGTGAGCTGTTTGATAGCACTGTTTTTGTGGTATCTGCAAAGGCATATTTGGGAGTGCTTTGAGGCCTGAGGTGAAAAACTATGTATCATCAGATAAAAGCTAGAAAGAAGCTTTCTGACAGCATACTTTGTGATGTCTGAATTTTTCCACAGAGTTGCACTGTTCTTTTAATTGAACAGTTTGCTAACACTGTTTTCTTGGAATCCACAATGGGATATTTCAGAGCATATATTAAGCTTATGGTGACAAAGAAAATACACGCATATAAAAACTACAAAGTAGCTTTCTAAGAAACTGCTTTGAGATTTGTGAATTCATGTCTCACAGAGTTACATGGTTCTTCACTTTGAAGAGTTTGCTACAATTGTTTTCTTGGTATCTACAATAGGATATTTTAAGAGCATTAAATCTTATGGTAAAGAAGAAAATTCTCTCACATAAAAACTAGAATGAAGAATTCTGAGGAACTGCTTTGTGATGTGTGAATTCATCTCACAGATTTACACTGTTCTTTTCATTGAATAGTTTCTTAACACTGTTTTCTTGGAATCTGCAATGGGATATTTCAGAGCCCATTGAAGCTCATGGTAAGACAGAAAATATCTTCATAGAAAAAGTAGAAAGAAGCTTTCTGAGAAATCACTTTGTGATATGGTAATTCATCTCACAGAGATACATGAATCTTTTCATGGACCAGTTTGGTAGCACTGTATTTGGGGTACGTGAGAAGGTATATTTTAGTTCCCCTTGAAGCCTATGGTGAAAAACGAAATATTCTCAGATAAAAACTAGAAAGAAGCTTCCTGACAAAGATTTGTGATATGTGAATTCGTCTCACAGATTTACACTTTTTTTGATGGAGCAGTGTGCTAAAACTGTTTTCTTGTAATCTGCAAAGCAATATTTGTGAGAGCATTGAGGCATTGATGAAAAACTAAACACTCTCTGATAAAAAAAATACAAAGAAGCTTTATGAGAAACTGCTCTGTGATGTGTGAATTCATCTCACACAGTTACACTGTTATTTTCATTGAGCAATTTGCTAATAATGTTTTTGTGGAATCAACAATGTGATATTTCAGAGCCCATTGAAGCTTATGCTGACAAAAGAATCATACTCAGACAATAGCTAGAAAGAAGCTTTCTAATAAATTACTTTGCTATTTGTGAATTCATCTCACAGGGTGACAAGATTCTTTCCATGGATCAGATTGGTAGCACTGTTTTTGGGGAATCCAAGAAGTGATATTCAGGATCACATTGAAGCCTAAAGTGACAAAGGAAATATCCTCAGATAAAAACTGAAAGGAAGGTTTCTGAGAAACTGTTTTGTGATGTGTTAATTTACCTCAGAGAGTTACACCATCCTTTTCATTGAGTTTGCTAACACTGTTTTAGTGGAATCTGCAAAGGGATATATTGGAGTTCATTGAGGTCTTTGGTAAAAAAGGAAATATTCTCAGATAAAAACTAGAAAGAAGCACTCTGAAAACTGCTTTGTGATGTGTGAATTCATCTCACAGTTTTACACTGTCCTTTTCATTGAGCAGTTTGCTAACACTGTTTTCTTTGAATCTGCAGTTTGATATTTTGCAGCCAATTGAAGATTATGGTGACAAAGGAAATATCCTCATAGAAAAAGCAGAAAGAAGCTTTCTGAGAACCCGCCTTTTGATGTGTTAATTCATCTCTCAAAGTTACACGATTCTTTCCATGGAGCAGTTTGGTAGCACTGTTTTTAGGGAATCTGAGAAGGGATATTTTTGATGGCATTGATGCTTATTGTGACAAAGTAAACATTCTCAGATAAAAACCAGAAAGAAAGTTCCTGACAAATATCTTTGTGATGTTTGAATTCATCTCACAGACATGCAATGTACTTTTCATGGACCAGTTTGGTAGCACTTCTTATTTGGAATCTGAGAAGAGATATTTCAGATCGCATTGAAACCTATGGTGACAAAGGAAATATTCTCAGATGAAACCAAAAAAGTAGCTTTCTGAGAAAGTTTTTCGTGATGCATGAATTGATCTCACAGAGTTACACCTTTCTTTACATGCAGCCTTTTGCTAACACTGTTATTATGGAATCTGCAAAGGGATATTTCGGAGTGCATTGAGACCTATAGTGACAAAGAAAATATCCTCAGGTAAAAACTAGAAAGAAGCTTTCTGAGAAACTACTTTGTGATATGTGAATTCATCTCAACAGAGTTACCCCATTCTTTTAATTAGATAACACTGTTTTTGTGAAATCTGCAATAGGATATTTTAGAGCACATTGAAGTCTATGATGACAAAGGAAATAGCCACAGATAAAAAAAACAAAAAGAACCTTTCTGAGAAGCTGCTTTGTGATGTGTGAATTCATCTCACAGAATTACTACATTATTTTTTTGAGCACTTTGCTAACACCATTTTCTTGGAAACTTCAAAGGGATATATGAGAAACCATTGGGACCTATAAGGAAAAAGGAAATATACTCAGATAAAAACTGGAAAGAAGCTTTTAAAAAAACTGCTTTTTGATGTGTGAATTCATCTCACAGTGTTACACTGTAGTTTTCATTGAGCAGTTTGCTAAAACTGTTTTCTTGGAATCTGCAATCGGATATTTCAGAGTGCATTGAAGCTTATGGTGACAAAGGAAATATCTTTAAATAGAAATTAGAAAGAGGCTTTCTGAGAAAGTTCTCTGTGATGTGTGAGTTCATCTCACAGGGTTACATCATTCTTTCCATTGAGCAGTATGCTAACACTGTTTTCTTGAAATCTGCAATAGGTTATTTGCGAGCACATTTAAACCAATGGTGACAAAGAAAATATCCTCAGATAAAAACCAAAAACAGGAGGGTGGAGCAAGATGGCCAAATAGGAACAGCTCCAGTCTCTAACTCTTGGCACCAGCGATACACAAGACCGGTGATTTCTGTATTTTCAACTGAGGTATTGGGGTCATCTCACTGGGGAGTGCCGGACAATTGGTGCTGGTCAGCTGCTGCAGACCGACCAGCAAGAGCTGAAGCAGTGCAAGGCATTGCCTCACCTGGGAAGTGCAAGGGGGAAGGGAATCCCTTTTCCTAGCCATGGGAACTGAGACACACAACACCTGAAAAACTGAGTAATTCCCACCCCAATACTGCACTTTAAGCAAACGGGCACACCAGAAGATTATACCCACACCTGGCCGGGAGGGTCCATGGCCACGGAGCCTCCCTCATTGCTAGCACAGCAGTCTGCAATCTAACAGCAAGACAGCAGCGAGGCCGGGGGAGGGGCGCCCACCATTCCTGAGGCTTAAGTGGGTAAAAAAGGCCGCTGGGAAGCTTGAACTGGGTGGAGTTCACAGCAGCTCAAGGAAACCTGCCTGTCTCTGTAGACTCCACCTCTGGGGACAGGACACAGCTAAACAACAATAGGGGAAGCAGCAGAGGCCTGTGCAAC
>NW_012116777.1:1691530-1691845 GCF_000951035.1 Colobus angolensis palliatus | reverse complement strand
AAATGGAGAACAATAAAAACCAAGGGATGCAATCCTAGTCTCTGATAAAATAGACTTTAAACCATCAGAGATCAAAAGAGACAAAGAAGGCCATTACATAATGGTAAAGAGATTAATTCAACAGGAAGAGTTAGCTATCCTAAATATATATGCACCCAATACAGGGGCACTCAAATTCATAAAGCAAGTCCTTAGAAACTTACAAAGAGTCTTAGACTTTCATACAATAATAATGGGAGACTTCAACACTCCACTGTCAACGTTAGACAGATCAACGAGACAGAAAGTTAACAAGGATATCCAGGAATTGAACTC
>NW_012116777.1:1675594-1687465 GCF_000951035.1 Colobus angolensis palliatus | reverse complement strand
TTATACCTGATATAAATGACGAATTGGTGGTTGCTGATGAGTTGATGGGTGCAGCACACCAACATGGCACAAGTATACATATGTAACAAACCTGCAAGTTATGCACATGTACCCTAGAACTTAAAGTATAATTTAAAAAAATTTAAAAAGAAAAAAAAGGAAAAAATAAAACAAATGCATTTCAAAGTAAAAAAAACAACAACATGAGTTAGACTGATGAAAAAATAATAAACATTTGTATTTAGCTAAGAAAAAAAACAAAAGCAAACTATCTGAGAATCTGCTTTTTGATGTGTGAATTCATATCACAGTTACGCTGATCTTTTCAATGAGCAGTTTGCTAACGCTGTTTTCTTGGAATATGCTACAGGATATTTTGTAGCCCATTGATGCTTAGGGTGACAAAGGAAATATGCTCAGAAAAAAACTAGAAAGAAACTTTCTGAGAAACTTTTTTGTGATTTTTTAATTCATCTCACAGAGCTACATCTTTCTTTTTCTGGAGAAGTTTGCTAAAGCTGTTTTCATCGATTCTGCAATGGGGTATTTGGGAGTGCATTGAGCACTACAGTGAAAAAGGAAATATTCTCAGACAAAAATTATACAGAAACTTTCTGAGAAACTGCTTTGTGATATGTGAATTCATCTCACAGAGTTACACCTTTCTTTTTATTGAATACTTTGATAACACTGTTTTCCTATAATATGCAATGGGATATTTTGGAGCACGTTGAAGGCTATGATGTCAAAGGAAATATCCTAAGACAAAACTAGAAATAAGTTTTCTGAATACACGTTTTGTGATGTGTGAATTCATCCCCCAGGTTTACACTGTTCTTTTCATTAAGAAATTTAATAACACTGTTTTTGTGGAATCTGCGAAAGGATATTTGGGAGCGCATTGATGTGTACAGTGAAAAATGAAATATCCTCAGATAAAAACTAGAAAGACGATTTCTGAGGAACTGCTTTGTTTTGTGTGAATTCATCTCTCAGAGTTAAACCTTTCTTTTCATTGTGCTGTTTGATAACACTGGTTTCGTGGAATCTTCAAGGGGATATCTTGGAGTGCATTGAATCCTATGGTGACACAGGACAGATACTCAGATAAACACAAAAAGAATCTTTCTGAGAATCTCCTTTGTAATGTGTACATTTATCTAACAGTGTTACACGAATCTTTTCATGGAGCAGTTTGCTAACTCTGTTTTTGTGGAATCTGGAATAGGATATTTCAGGGCACATCGAAGGCTATGGTGACAAAGGAAATATCCTCAGATAAAAACTAGAAAGAAGCTTTCTGTGGAAATTCTTTGTGATAAGTGAATTCATCTCACAGAGTTAAACCTTTCTTTTCATGGAAAAATTTGCTAACACAGCCTTCCTGGTATCTGCGAAGGGATAATTGAGAGCATATTGAGTCCTATGGTTTAAAAGGAAATATCCTCATATTAAAACTAGGAGGAAGTTTTCTGATAAACTTCTTTGTGATGTGGGAATTCATCTCACAGGGTTACACCACTCTTTTCATTGAGCAGTTTGATAACACTGTTTTCTTCGAGTATGCATTGGGATACTTTGGAACGCCCAGAAGCTTATGGTGACAAAGGAAATATCCTCATATAAAAGCTAGAAAGCATATTTCTGAGAAACCACTTCTTGATATGTCAATTCATCTCACAGAGTTAAACGATTCTTTTGATGGATCAGTTTGGTAGCACTGTTTTTGGGGAAACTGACAAGTGATATTTTGGATTGCATTGAAGCCCATGTTGACCTAGTAAATCTCCTCAGATAAAAAGTAGAAAGAAACTTTCTGAGAAACTTCTTTGCGATGTGTGAATTCATTTCACAGAATTACAGGTTTCTTTTCATGGAGCAGTTTGCTAACACTTTTTTTGTGGAATCTGCAAAGGGATATTTGGGAACACTTTGAGGCCAAGAGTGAAAAAGGATATATCCTCACATAAGAACTAGAAAGAAGTTTTCTGAGAACCTGTTTTGTGATGTGTGAATTCATCACACAGGGTTACACCTTTTGTTAATGCAGCATTTTGCTAATGCTGTTTTCATGGAAAATGCAGGAGGATGTTTTGGAGCCCATTGAAGCCTATGGTGACAAAGGAAATATCCTCAGATAAAAACCAAAAGGAAGCCTTCTGAGAAACTGCTTTGTGATGTGGGAAAACAGCTCACAGAGTTGCAATGTTATTTTCATTAAGCAATCTGCTAACACTGTTTTCTTGGAACCCATAAAGGGATATATCACAGCACATTGAAGTTTATGTTGATAAAGGAAATATCCTCAGATAAATGCACGATTGTTTTATTGGAACAGATTGCTAACACTGTTTTCATGAAATCTGCAATAGGATATTTGGCAGCACATTGAACTCTATGGTGATAAAATAAACATCCTCAGACAAAAACCAAAAATAAGCCTTCTGAGAAACTGCTTTGTGATGTGGGAATTCATCTCACAGATTTACACCTTTCATTTAATAGAGCAGTTTACTCACAATATTTTCGTGGAACCCACAAGGGGATATATGTGAGCATATTGAGGCCTGCGGTGAAAAAGTATATATCCTCAGAAAAAACTTGAAAGAAACTCTCTGAGAAACTGCTTTTAGAGTTGTGAAATCATATTAGATAGTTACACTTTTCTGTTCATTGAGAATTTTGCTAACACTTTTTTCATGGAATTTGCAATGGGATATTCTGGAGCGCATTGAGGAAAGTGCTGGAAATGGAAATGTTCTCAGATAAAAACCAGAAAGAAGCTTCCTGAGTAACAGCTTTGTGATGTGTGAATTCATCTCACAGAGTTACACCTTTCTTTTCATGGAGCAGTTTCGTAGTACTGTTTTTCAGGAATCTGAGAAGTGATAAATTTGATCACTTTGAAGCCTATGGTGACAAAGGAAATATCCTTAGATAAAAACCAAAAAGAAGCATTTTGAGAAACTGCTTTGTGATTCCTGATTTTATCTCACAGATTTACACCTTTTTATTCATGAATATGTTTACTAACACTTTTTTTTGTGGAAAATACCGTGGGATATTTGGGAGTGCTTTGAGGAATATAGTGAAAAAGAGAATATCCTCAGATAAAAACTAGAAATAAGCTTTCTGAGAAACAGCATTTTGATGTATGAATTCGTCTCACAGAGTTACACCATTCTTGTCATGGAGCTGTTTGGTAGGCCTGTTTTGGGGAGTCTGAGAAGGGACATTTTGGATCACATTTTAGCCTATGGTGACAAAGGAAATATCCTCAGCCAAAAACAAAAAGAAGCTTTCTGAGATATCATTTTGTGGGGTGTGACAGATTTACACCTTTCTTTTCATGGAGCGGTATGCTAACATTGTTTTCGTGGAATATGCAAAGGGATATTTGCAAGCGCATTGAGACCTGTGGTGAAAAAAGAAATACACTCAGATTAAAAAAAATAGGAAGAGTCTTTCTGAGAAACTGCATTGCAATGTGTGAATTCATCTCACAGAGTTGCACTGTTCTTTTCATTGAGCAGTTTGCTAACTCTGTTTTCTTGGAATCTGCAATGGGATATTGCTGAGTGCTTTGAAGTTTAATTTGACAAAGGAAATATCCTCAGACAAAAATTAGAAAGAAGCTTTCTGAAAAACTGCTTTGTGATTTGTGAATTCATCTCAGAGTTACATGATGTTTTTCATGGATCATTTTGATAGCACTGTTTATGGCGAATTTGAAAAGGTACATTTTGGATTGCATTGAAGCCTATGGTGACAGAGGAAACACTCTCAGATAAAAACTAGAAAGAAGCTTTCTGATAAACTTTCTTGTGATTCATGTATTCTTCTCACAGAGTAACACCTTTCTTTACATAGAGCAGTTTCCTAGCACTTTTGGTGGAATTTACAAAGGGATATTTCAGAGCGAGTTGAGGCCTCTGGTGAAAAAGGAAATATCCTCAGTTAAAAACTAGATAGAAGCTTTCTGGGAAATTTCTTTGTGATGTGTGAAGTCAACTAACAGAGTTACACCACTCTTTTCCTGGAGCAGTTTGGTAGCACTGCTTTTGTTGAATCTGAGTAGGTATACTTTGGATTGCATTGAAACAAATGATGTCAATGGAAATATCCTCAGATAAAAACTAGAAAAAAGCTTTGTGAGAAACTGCTATGTGATGTGTGAATTCACTCAGAGAGTTACATCAATCTTTTCATGGAGCAGTTTGGTAACACTCTTTTGGGGGAATCTGAGAAGGGATATTTAGATCATATTGAAGCCTATAGTGACAGAGGAAATATTCTCAGACAAAAAATATAAAGAAGATTTCTAAGAAGCTACTTCATGATGTGTAAATTCATCTCACAGATTTACATCTTTATTTTTATGGAGCAGTTTGCTAACACTGTTTTTCTGGGATCTGCAAAGGGATATTCGTGAGTGTATTGAGGCCTATGGATAACAAGGAAATATTCTCTGATGAAAACCAGAAAGAAGCTTTCTGAGAAATTGCTTAGTGATTTGTGAATTGATATCACAGAGTTACACTGTTCTCCTCATATAACCGTTTGCTAACACTGTTTTCTTCGAATTCACAATGTGACATTTCCGAACCCATTGAATCTGATGGTGACAAAGGATATATCCTTAGAGAAAACCTAGAAAGAAGGTTTCTGAGAAACTGCTTTCTCATTTGTAAATTTATCTCACAGAGTTACAGCTTTTTTTTCATGGATCAGTTTGGTAGCACAGTTTTTGGGGAATCTGAGAAGGGATATTTTGTATCAAATTGATGTCGATTTTGACAAAGGAAATATCCTCAGATAAAAACTGGAAAGAAGCTTCTGAGAAAGTTCTTTGTGATGTGTGAGTTCATCACACAGAGCTACACCTTTCTTTTCATGGAGTAGTTTGCTAACACTGTTTTTGTGGAATCTGCAAAGGGATATTTTAGAGTGTAATGGGGCCTATTGTGTAAAAGGAAATATCCTCAGATAAAAAATAGAAAGCAGTTTTATGAGAAACTGATTTGTGATGCATGAATTCATCTCACAGAGTTACACCTTTGTTTTCATGGAACAGTTTGCTAACACTGTTTTCATGGAATCTGCAAAGGAATATTTGGGAGCACTTTGAGGCCTATGGTGAAAAAGGAAATATCCTCAGATAAAAACTAGAAAGAAGCTTTGTGAGAAACTGCTTTGTGATGTGTGAATTCCTCTCAGAGAGATACAGTGTTCGTTTCATGGAGCAGTTTGATAGCACTGTATTTGGGGAGTCTGAGAAGGGATATTTTGGAATGCATTGACACCTATGGTGACAAAGGAAATATCCTCTGATAAAATATTAGAAAGAAGCATTCTGAGAAAATTCCTTTTGTTGTGTGAATTCATGTGAATGATTTAACCCTTTCTTTTCAGAGTGCAGTTTGCTAACACTGTTTTCCTGGAATCTGCAAGGGGATATTTGGGAAAGCATTGAGGCATAGGGTCAAGAAGGAAGTATCCTCAGATAAAAACCAGAAAGAACCTTTCTGAGAAACAGCTTTGTGATGTGTAATTTCACCTCACACAGTTACACGGTTCTTTTCATTGAGCAGTTTGATAACACTGTTTTGTGGAAACTGCAATAGGATATTTGGTAGTGCATTGAAGCCTATGGTGGTGACAAAGGAAATATCCTCAGATAAAAACCAAAAAGAAGTTTTCTGAGAAACTGCTTTGTGATGTGTGAATTCATCTCACAGATTTGCACTGTTCGTTTTGTTGAGCAGTATGCTAACACTGTTTTCGTGGAATCTGCAATAGGATATTTGGGAGTGCATTAAAGCCTATGGTTACAAAGGAAATATCCTCAGATTAAAACAAAAAAAGCTTTCTGAGAAACTGCTTTGTGATGTGTGAATTCAAATCTCTGTGTTACACTGTTCTTTTCATTGATAAGTTTGCTAACACTGTTTTCTTGGAATCTCCTATGGGATACTTCGGAGTGCATTAAAGCTTATGGTAACAAAGGAAATATCTCCAGATAAAAACTAGAAAGAAACATTCTAAGAAACTGCCTTGTTTTTTGTGAATTCATTTCACAGAGTTACATGATTCTTTTCATGGAACAGTTTATTAGCATTGTTTTTAGTGAATCTGAGAAGGTATATTTTGATCTCATTAAAACCCATGGAGATAAAGGTAATATCCTCATATTATAAGTAGAAAGCAGCTTATTGAGAAACTTCTTTGTTATGTGTGAATTTACCTCACAGTGTTACGCCTTTCTTTTCATGGAGCAGTTTGCTAATACTGTTTTTCTCGAATCTACAAAGGGATATTTGGGAATGCATTGAGGACATTGGTGAAGTACGAAGTACCCTAGATGAAAACTAGAAGAAATCTTTCTCAGAAACTGCTTTGTGATGTGTGATTTCATCTTACAGAGTTGCACCACTCTTTTCCTTGAGCAGTTTGGTAGCACTGTTTTCGTGGAATCTGAAATAGGGTATTTGGGAGTGATTTGAAGCCTATGGTGAACAAGGAAATATCCTCAGATGAAAACCAAAGAGAATGTTTCTGAGAAACTGCATTGTGAAGTGTGAATTTATCTCACAGAGTTACACTTTACTTTTCATGGAGCAGTTTGCTAACACTGTTTTTGTGGAATCTGCCAAGGGATATTTGGGAGTGCTCTGAGGCAAATGGTGATAAAGGAAATATCTTCAGATAAAAACTAGAATGAAGCTTTCTGAGAAACCACTTTGTGATGTGTTAATTCATCACATGGAATTCCATGATTCTTTCATAGATCAGTATGGTAACACTGTTTTTGGTAAAGCCTATGGTGACAAAGGAAATATCTCAGAGGAACTAGAAAGAAGCTTTCTGGGAAAGGTGAATGTGTGAATTCACACTTGTGATGTGTGAATTCTTTTCAGAGATACACTCTTCTTTTCAATGAGCAGTTTTCTGACACAGTTTTCTTGGAATCTGCAAAGGGATATTTAGGAGTGCATTGAAGCTTATGGTAACAAATGAAAATTCTGACATAAAAACTAGAAAGAATCTTTATGAGAAACTCCTTTGTGATGTGATCATTCATCTCACAGAGTTACACAATACTTTTCATGGAGTAGTTTGTTGGCACTGTTTTTGGGGAATTTGAGAACGGATATTTTGGATCTCATTGAAGCCTCTGGTGACAAAGGAAATATCCTCAATTAAAAATAAAAAGAATTTTTCTGAGAAAGGTCTCTGTGATGCCTGATTTCATCTCAGAAAATAACACCATTCTTCTCATGGAGCAGTTTGCCAAACTGCTCCATGCAATAGGGAATTTGAGAGCGCATTGAGGTCTATGGTGACAAAGGAAATATCCTCAGATAAAAACTAGAAGGAAGGTTTCTGAGGAACTGCTTTGTGATGTGTGAATTCATCTCACAGAATTACACCATTCCTTTCAATGAACACTTTGATAACTCTGTTTTAATGGAATCTGCCCTAGGATATTTGGGAGGGCATTGAAGCCCTTGGTAACAAAGGACATATTCTCAGATAAAAACCAAAAAGAAACTTTTTGAGAAACTACATTGTGATTTGTGAATCACACTGTAGCACTGTATTTGGGGAGTCTGAGAAGGGATATTTGGATCACATTGAAACGTACAGTGACAACGGAAATATACTGAGATATAAACTAGAAAGAAACTCCTGAGAAACTGTTTTGTGATGTGTGAATTCATCTCACAGAGTTACACTGTTCTTTGCATTGAGTAGTTTGATAACACTGCTTTCTTGGAATCTGCAAAGGGACACTTGTGAGTGCTTTGAGACATATGGTGACAAAGAAAATATCCTCATATGAAAACAAGAAAGAAGCTTTCTGAGAAACCACTTTCTGAGGTGTTAATTCATCTCACAGAGATTTAAGATTCTTTTCATGAAACTGTTTCTTAGCAGTCTTTTTGGGGAATCTGAGAAGGGATATTTTGGATTGCATTGAAGCCTATGTTGACAAGTTAAATATCCTCAAACAAAGCTAGAAAGAAGCTTTCTGGTTAAGCTCTTTGTTATGTGTGAATTCATCTCACAGAGTAACACCTTTCTTTTCCTGGAGCAGTTTGCTAACACTGTGTTCAAGGAATCTCCAATGGGATGTTCCAGAGTCCTTTGATGCCTGCAGCAAAAAAGGAACTTTCCTCAGATAGAACCTAGAAAGAACCCTTCTGAAAAACAGCTTTGTGATGTGTGAATTAATGTTACAGAGTTTCACTGTTCTTTTCATTGAGCAGTTTGATAACACAATTTTCGTTAAATCTGCAATAGGATATTTGGGAGTGCATCGAAGCCTATGGTGAAAAAGGAAATATACACAGATAAAACTCCAAAAAGAAGTTTTCTGTGAAACTCCTTTGTGATGTGTGAACTAATCTCACAGAGTTACACTGTCTTCATTGAGAAGTTTGCTGACACGTTTTTCGATTAATCTGCTATAGGATATTGGGTAACACATTGATTAATACAGTGAAAAAGGAAATATACTCAGATAAATACTAGAAAGAAAGTTCCAGAGAAACATGTTTGCTATATGTGAATTTATCTCACAGAGGTACATGTTTCTTTTCATGTAACAGTTTGATAACACTGTTTTTCGGGAATCTGAGAAGGGATATTTTGGGTCACATTGTAGCCTATGGTGACAAAGGAAAATCCTCAATTAAAAGCTAGAAATACAATATGTGAGAAACTACTTCATCATGTGTGAATTCATCTCACAGGGTTACACTGTTGTTTTCATTAAGCAGTTTGATAGCACTATTTTTGTGGAATTGGCAATAGGATATTTGGGAGGGCTTTGAAGCCTATGGTGACACAGGAAATACCCTCCGACTAAAACCAAAAAGAAACTTTCTGAGAAACTGCTTTGTGATGTATGAATTCATCTCACAGAGTTACACCTTTCTTTTTATGGAACAGTGTGCTAACGTGTGAATTCATTGCACAGATTTACACTTTTCTTTTTATGGAACAGTGTGCTAACACTGTTTTTGTGGAGTCTCCAAGGGGATATTCAGGAGCACCTTGAGAAAAATTGTGAAAAAGGAAATATCCTCAGATAAAAACTAGAAGGAAGCTTTCTGAGAAAGTTCTTTGCAATGATTGAATTCATTTCACAGATTTGCACCTTTCTATTCATGTAGCAGTTTGCTAACACTGTTTTTTTTTTGGAATCTGCAAAGGGATATTTGTGAGCACTTTGAGACCTATAGTGAAAAAGAAAATATCCTCACATAAAAACTAGAAAGAAGCTTTCCCAGAAACTGCTTTCTCATGTGTAGATTCATCTCACAGAGTTACACTGTTCTTTTCTTTGAGCAGTTTGCTCACCCTATTTTCTTGGACTCTGCAATGGGATCTTCAGGAGTGCATTTAAGTTTATGGTGATAAAGGAAATATCCTCATACAAAAAGTAGATAGTAGCACTCTGAGAAACCACTTTGTGATGTGTTAATTCATATCACAGAGTTACATGATCATTTTCATCAATCAGTTTTGTACCTCTGTTTAGTGGAATTTGAGAAGGGATATTTTGTATCACATTGGAGCCTTTGGTGACTAAGGAAATATACTGAGATAAAAACTAGAAAGAAGCTTTCTGAGAAAATTCTTTGTGATGTGTGAGTTCATCTTCCTGAGTTACACCTTTCTTTTCCTGGAGTAGTTTGCTAAAAATCCTTTCCTGCAATTTGCAAAGGTATACTTGGGAGTGCCTTGAGGCCTATGGTGAAAAAAGAAACATACTCAGATAAAAACCAGAAAGAAGCTTTATGAGAAACTGCTTTGCAATGGTTGAATTCATCTCAGAGAATACACCTTTCTTTTCATTGAGCATTTGGTAGCACTTTTTTTGGGGAATCTGTAAAGAGATATTCGGGAGCTCATAGAGGCTGATGGTGAAAAAGGAAATATCTTCAAATAAAAACTGAGAGAAGGTTTTTGAGAGACTGTTTTGTGATGTGTGCATTCATGTCATAAAGATAAACCATATTTTTGATTGACCAGATTGCATCACTCTTTTTGTGGTGTCTGAGAATAGATATTTGGGAATGCTTTGTGGCTAATGGTGGAAGAGTAAATATGCTGCACTGATGAAAGGTGGAAAGGAGCCTTCTGAGAAATTTCTTTGTGATGGATGAATTCATCTCCCAGAGGTAAACCATTCTTTTCATTGATCAGATTGTTAACCCTGTTTTTCTGGAATCTACAAAGGGATATCCGAAGCAAAGAGAAGCCCATGGTGAAAAAGGAAATACTACCAGGTAAAAACTAGAAAGAAGCTTTCTGAGAGACTATTTAGTGATGGATGAATTCATCTCACAGTGTTAAATATTTCTTTGCATTGAGGAGTTTGGTAACACTGCTTTTGTGGAACCTGTATTGGGATATTTGGGAGCACATAGATTCCTGAGGTGAAAGAAGAAAATTCTCCAGGAAAAAACTGGAGAGAATTTTTCTGAGAAAGTCCTTTGTGATTTGTGAATGCATCTCATACAGCTAAACATTTCTGTTGAGTGAGCACTTTGGCATTACTGTTTTTGTGGTGTCTGAGAAGGGATAATTGAGAGCACATTGAATCCTATTTTTTAAAAGGAAATATCTGTATATAAAAACTAGAAAGAAGCTTTCTGAGAAACTCCTTAGGTATGTATGAATTCATCTCACTGAGTTCCACTGCTCTTTTCATTAAGCAGTGTGCTAAAACTGTTGTCTTGGAATCTGCAACGGGATATTTCACAGCACATTAATGCCTATGGTGACAAAATAAATCATATCACATAAAAACAAGAAAGGAGCCTTCTGAGACCACTTTGTGATGTGTTAATTCATCCCACAGAGTTACACGACACTTTCAATGGAACAGTTTACCAGCAGTGTTTCTGGGGAATCTGAGAAGGGATATTTTGGATCGCATTGAATCCTATGTTGACAAAGGAAATATCCTCATATGAAACTGGAAATAAGCTCTCTGAGAAACCACTTTGTGATGTGTTAGTTCACCTCACAGTGTTTCACTCCTTTCTTTTCTTGGAGCACTATTGCATCACCATTTTTGTGGAATCTGCAAAGAGATATTTGGGAGCATATGGAGGTCTACAGTGAAAAAGGGCATATCTTCAGATAAAGGTTAGAAAGAAGCATTTTGAGAATCTGCTTTGTGATGTGTGAATTCATCTCACAGAGTTACACCATTCTTTTCATTGAGCAGTTTGGTAGCACTGTTTTTGAGGAACCTGGTAAGGGATATTTTGGATTGCATTGAAGCCTTTGGTGACAAAGGAATTATCCTCAGATAAAAACTAGAAAGAAGCTATCTGAGAAAATTCTTTGTGATGAGTCAATTCACCTCACAAGAGTATACCTTTCTTTTCTGTTTTTTTTTTTTGAGACGGAGTCTCACTCTGTGGCCCAGGCTGTAGTGCAGTCGCCAGATCTCAGCTCACTGCAAGCTCTGCCTCCGAGGTTCTCACCATCATCCTGCCTCAGCCTCCCAAGTAGCTGGGATTACAGTCACCCAGCACCACGCCCAGCTAGTTTTTTGTATTTTTTATTAGAGACGGGGTTTCACCATGTTAACCAGGATGGTCTCGATCTCCTGACCTTGTGATCCACTCGTTCGCTAACACTGTTTTCATGGAATATGAAATGGGATATTTGGGAGTGCTTTGACGCCTATGGTGATAAAGGAAATGTCCTCAGATAAAAACTAGAAAGAAGCTTTCGGAGAAACTACTTTTTGATGTGTGAATTCATCTCACAGCATTACACTGTTCTGTTCATTGCTCAGTTTGCTAACACTGTTTTCTTGGAATCTGCAACGTGATAATTCGGAGT
>NW_012116777.1:1651249-1675544 GCF_000951035.1 Colobus angolensis palliatus | reverse complement strand
TTCATCTCACAGCATTACACTGTTCTGTTCATTGCTCAGTTTGCTAACACTGTTTTCTTGGAATCTGCAACGTGATAATTCGGAGTAAATTGAAGTTTATGGTGACAAAGGAAATATGCTGAGACAAAAATGATAAAAAGCTTTCTGATAAACTTGCTTCTGATGTGTGAATTCATCTCACAGAGATACAAATTTCTTTTCATGGAGCAGTTTCCCAGTACTGTTTTTGGGGAAGAGGTATTTTGAATTGCATTGAAGCATAGGGAGACAAGGTAAGTATCTTCAGATAAAATCTAGAAAAAATCTTTCTGAGATCTTTGCATTGAGCAGTTTTCTTACACTGTTTAATTGGAATCTGCAATTTGATATTTCAGAGCACAATTAAGCTTTTGTTGACAAAAGAAATATCCTCATGTAAGAACTAGAAGGAAGCTTTCTGAGGGGCTGCTTTCTGATGTGTGAATACACCTCACAGAGTTACACAGTTCTTTTCATTGAGCAGTTTGCCTGTTATCTTGGAATCTGCATAGGGATATTTCAGAGTGTGTTGAAGCTTATGGTGACAAAGGAAATATCCTCATATAAAACTTAGAAAGAAGCTTTCTGAAAAACCATTTTGTGATTTATTAATACACCTTACAGAGTTGCATGATTCCTTTCATGCATGAGTTTGTTAGCACTGTTTTTGGTGAATCTGAGGAAGGATATTTTGGATCGTGTTGAAGCCAGTGATGACAAAGGAAGCATCCTTAGATAAAAACTAGAAAGAAGTTTCTGAGTAAGGTCCTTATGATATGTGAATTCATACCACAGAGTTGCAAGTTTCTTTTCATGGAACAGTTTGCTAACAATGTTTTCATGAAATCTGCAAAGGGACATTTTGGAGGGCAATGAGGCCTATAGTGAAAAAGGAAATATCATCAGATAAAAATTAGAAAAAAACTTTCTGAGAAACTGCTTTGTGATGTGTGAATCCATCCTACAGAGTTACACTGTTCTTTTCACTCAGTAGTTTCCTAACACTGTTTTCTTGGAATCGTCCCTGGGATATTCTGGAGGAAATTCAACTTTATGGTGACAAAGAAAATATCCTCAGACAAATACTAGAAAGAAACCTTCTGAAAAACTGCTTTGTGATTTGTGAATTCTTCTCATGGAGTTACTCGATTCTTCACATGGGGCAGTAATGTATTACTGCTTTCTTGGAATCTGCAAATGGATAATGGGGAGCACATGGAGGCCTATAGTGATAAAAGGGATATAGTCAGATAAGAATTAGAAAGAAGCTTTATGACGAAGATCTTTGTGATGTGTTAATTCATCACACAGAATTACAGCTTTATTTTTCATGGAGTAGTTTCCTAACACTGTTTTCGTGGAATCTGCAAAGGGATATTTGGGAGTGCCTTGAGGCCTATGGTGAAAAAGGAAATATCCTCAGATAAAAACTAGAAAGAAACTTTCTGAGAAACTACTTTGTGTTGTGTAAATTCGTCTCACAGTGTTACACTGTTATTTTCATTGAGCAGTTTGATAACACTGTTTTCCTGGAATCTGCAATAGGATATTTTGGACACACTGAAACGTATGGTGACAAAGGAAATACCCACAGAAAAACACTAGTAAGAAGCTTTCTGAGAAACTCCTTTGTGATTTCAGAATTCATCTCACAGAGTTACATGATTCTTTTCATGGAGAAGTTTGGTAATACTGTTTTTGGGGAATCTGAGGAGCGATATTTTGGATCTCACTGAAAACTATTGGGACAAAGGAAATATCCTTAGATAAAAACTAGAAAGAAGCTTTATGAGAAACTGCTTTGTGATGTGTGAATTCATTTCACGGATTTACACGTTTCTTTTCATGGAGCAGTTTGCTAAGACTATTTTCGTGAAATCTGCAAAGGGATATTCACGAGTGTATTGAGGCCTATAGTGAAAAAGGGAATATCCCCATATAAAAACTAGAAAGAAATTTTCTGAGAAACTACTTGGTGATTTGTGAGTTCATTTCACAAAGTAACATGATTCATTTCATGGAGCAGTTTGTTAGCACTGTTTTTGGGGAATCAGAGAAGGGATATTTTGGAGTGCATTGAACCCTTTGATGAAAAAGGAAATATCCTCAGATTAGAAAAAGGAAGCTGTCTAAAAAATTACTTTGTGATGTGTGAATTCATTTCTCAGAGTTGCACTGTTCTATTATTGAGCAATTTGGTAACACTGGTTTCTTGAAATCTGCAATGGGATATTTCAGAGTGCAAGGAAGCTTTGGGTGAAAAAGGAAATATCCTCAGGCAAAAAATAGAAACAAGCTATCTGAGAAACTGCTTTGCAATTTCTGAATTCATCTCACGGAGTTACAACTTTATCTTCTTGGAGCACTTTACTAACACTGATTTCATGGAAACTGCATCAGGATATTTGGGAGTACCTTGAGGCTTACGGTGAAATAGGAAATATCCTAAGATAAAAACTAAAAAAAGCTCTCTTAGAAACTATTTTGTGATGTGTGAATTCAACTCACAGTGTTACACTGTACCTTTCATTGGGCATTTTCTAACACTGTTTTCAAGTAATCTGCAAAGGGATATATGGGCATGCATTGAGGTCTATATTGATAAAGGAAATATCCTTAGATAAAAGCTACAAGGAATTTGTCTGAGAAACTGCTTTGTGATGTGATAATTCATCTCACAGAGTTATACGATTGTTTTCATGGAGCAGTTTGGAAGCACTGTTTTCAGGAATCTGAGAAGGGGTATTTTGGATCGCTTTGAAGCCTATGGTGCCAAAGAAAATGTCCTCAGAAAAAAGGTAGAAATAAGGTTTCTGAGAATGAACGTCGTTTTGTGTGAATTCATCTCACAGAGTTACAGCTCAATTTTCATGGAGCAGTTTGCTGATACTGTTTTAGTATCAGTTTGCTGATACTGTTTTAGTATCTGCAAGGGGTATTTGGGAGTGCATTGAAGACTACGGTGAGAAAGAAAATATACTCAGACAAAAACTAGAAGGAAGCATTCTGAGAAACTGTTTTGTAATGTGTGAATTCATCTCACAGTGTTACACTGTTCTTTTCATGGAGCAGTGTGCTAACACAGTTTTCTTGGAATCTGTAATGGATATTTCTGAGCCCATTGAAGCTTATGCTGACAAAGGAAATATTCTCAGATGAAAAATAGAAAGAAGCTTTTTGAGAAACTTCTATTTGATTTGTGAATTTATCTCAGAGAGTTACACGATCATTTTCATGGAGCAGCTTCTTAGTACTCTTTTTGGGGAATCTGAGAACGGATATTTTGGATCGCATTCAAGCCTGTGGCGAAAAAGGTAATATCCTCAGATAAAAACTAGAAAGAAGCTTTCTGAGAAAGGACTTTGTGATGTGTGAATTCATCTCACAGCGTTACACCTTTCATTTCATGGAGCAGTTTGTGAAATCTGTTTTCTTAGAATCTGCAGTGGGATATTCATGAGTGCATTGAGGCCTATATTGAAAAAGGATGTATCCTCAGATAAAAACTGGAAAGAAGGTTTCTGAGAAACTGCTTTGTAATGTGTGAATTCATCTCAGAAAATTACAGTTATTTTCATTGAGCAGTTGGATACCATTGTTTTTGTTTAATCTGCAATAAGATACTTGGGAGTGCAATGAAGCCTGTGGTGACAAAGGAAATATTCTCAGCTAAAAACCAGCAAGAAATTATCTGAGAAACTTCTTTGTGATGTGCGAATTCATCTCACAGAGTTAGAACTTTCCATTTATGAAGCATTTATCTAACACTGTTTTGTGAAATCTGCAAAGTGATATTTGGGAGCACATTTAGGTCTATGGTGAAGAAGAAATATCCTGGGTTAAAAACTAGAAGCAAGCTTTCTGATAAACTCCTTTTTGATGTGTGAATTCATCTCACAAATTTACACTGTTCTTTTCATTGACCCGTTTGCTAACACTATTTTCTTAGAATCTGCAATCTGATATTTTGGAGTGCATTGAAGCTTATGGTGACAAACAAAATATCCTCATATGAAAACGAGAAAGAATCTTTCTGAGAAACCACTTTGTGGTGAGATAATTCATCTCACAGAGCTACATGATACTTTCCATGGATCAGTTTGGTAGCACTGTTTTTAGGTAATTTGAGAAGGGATATTTTGCATCTCATTGAAACCTATGGTTACAAAGGAAATATCCTCAGATAATAACTAAAAAGAAGAATTCTGAGAAAATTCTTTGTGACCTGTGAATTCATCTCACAGAGTTACTCCTGTTTTCATGGAGCAACTTGCTAACATTATTTTCGTACAATCTGCAAAGGGATATTTTTGAGTGCATTGAGGCCTATGGTGAGAAAGGAATTATCCTCAGATAAAAACTAGAAGGAATCTTTCTGAGAAACTGTTTTGTGATGTCTGAATTCACCTCACAGAGTTCCACTGTTCTTTGCATTGAGTATTTGCTTACATTGTTTTCTTGGAATGTGCACTTCGATATGTCTTATCACATTGAAACTTATGGTGAAAAAGGAAATATCGTAAGAGATAAACCAAAAAGATTCTTTCTGAGAAACTGCTTTGTGATGTGTGAATTCATCTCACAGAGTTACATCGTTCTTTTTATTGAGTAGTTTGATAACACTGTTTTTGTGGAATCTGCAACAGGATATTTGGAGAGCATTGAAGCCTCTGGTGCCAAAGGAAATAGGCTCATAGATAAACCAAAAAGAAACTGTTTGAGAAACTGCTTTGTGACATGTGAATTCATCTCGCCATGTTACACTGTTCTTTTCACTGAGCAGCTTGCTAACACTGTTTTCTTGCAATCCTAAGCGGAACATTTTGGAGTGCATTGAAGTTTATGGTGACATAGGAAATATTTGCATAGAAGAAATAAAAGGACGCTTTCTGAGAAATAGCTTTCTGATGGCTTAATTCATCGTGATCAGTTTGGGATCACTGTTTTTGTGGAATCTGATAAAGGATATTTTGGATTGCATTGAACCTATGGTTACAATGGAAATATCCTCAGATGAAAACTATAAAGAAGCTTTCGGAGAAAGTTATTTCTGATGTGTGAATTCATCGCACAGACTTACACCATTCTTTTCATGGAGCAGTTTGCTAACACTGTTTTTGTGAAATCTGCAAATGGATAAATGGGAGGACACTGATGCCTACGGTGAATAACTAAATATCCTCAGATAGAAACGAGAAAGAAGTTTTCTCAGAAACTGCTTTGTGATGTGTGAATTCATCTCACAGGGTTACACTGTTCTTCACATTGAGCAGTTTGCTAACACTGCATTCTTGGAATCTGTAATGGGATATTTTGGAGTGCATTGAAGGTTATGGTGACTAAGAAATATCCACAGACAAAAACTAGAGAGAAGATTTCTGAGAAACTGCATTGTGATTTGTGAATTCATCTCATAGACTTACACAATTCTTTTCAGGGAGCAGTTTCGTAGCTCTGTTTTTGGGAAATTTGAGAAGGGATATTTTGAATCACATTGATGCCTATGATGACAAACGAAATATAATCAGATAAAAACTAGAAAGAAGTTTAATGATAAACTGCTTTGTGGTGCATGAATTAATCACACAGAATGCACCATTCTTTTCATTGAGCAATTTGCTACCACTGTTTTCATGCAAACTGCAAAGGGATATTTGGGAACGCATAGAGGCCTGTGGTGAAAATGGAAATATTCTCAGATAAAAACTAGAAAGAATCGTTCTGAGAAACTGCTTTCTGGTGTGGTAATTCATCTCACACTGTTTTTTTGGAATCTGCAAAGGGATACTTTGGAGGGCATGGACACTTAAGGTGACAAAGGAAATATCCTCATATGAAAACTAAAAAGAAGCATTCTGAGAAACCATTTTATGATGTGGTAATTCATCTCACAGAGTTAAATGATTCTTGTCACGGATCAGTTTGGTAGCTCTGTTTTGGGGAACCTGAGAAGGATATTTTGGATTGCTTTGTTCCACTGTTTTCATGGAATTGGCAAAGGGATATTTGGGAGCGCAAGGAAGCCTATAGTGAAAAAGTAAATATATTCTGATAAAAAATGAGAAAGAAGCTTTCTGAGAAACTGCTTTGTCATGTGATAATTAATCTCACAGTGTTACACGATTCTTTCCTGTAACAGTTTGGTAACACTGTTTTTGGGGAGTCTGAGAAAGGATATTTTGGATCGGATTGAAGCCTATGCTGACAAAGGTAATACTCTCTGATAAAAACAAGAAAGACACTTTCTGAGAAAGTTCTTCATGGTGTGTGAATTCATCTCCCAGAGCTACACTTTTCATTTCATGGAGCAGTTTGCTATCACTGTTTTCCTGGAATCTGCAAAGTGATATATTTGAGCACATGGAAGCTTATGGGGACAAAGGAAATATCCTAATACAAAAACTAGACAGAAGCTTTCTGAGAAACTACTTTGTGGAGTTGGAAATCATCCCACAAAGCAACACTGTTCTTTGCACTGAGCTGTTTGCTAACACTGTTTTTGTTGAATCTGCAATGGGATATTTCAGATTGCATTGAAGCTTATGGTGACAAAGGAAATATCCTCAGACAAAAACTAGAAAGAAGTTTTCTGAGAAACTACTCTGTTGTTTGTGAACTCATCTCACAGTGTTACACCTTTATTTTCTTGGAGCACTTTACTAACACTGATTTCATGGAATCTGTAAAGGGATATTTGGGAGCACCTTGAGGCCTAGGGTAAAACAGGAAATATCCTCAGATTAGAAACTGAAGAGAAGCTTTCTGAGAAACTCCTTTGTGATGTATGAATTCAGTTCACATAGTCACAGGATTCTTTGCATGGACGAGTTTGGTAGCACTGTTTTTGGAGATTCTGAGATGGTATATTTTGGATTTCATTGAAGCCTATGGTAACAAAGGAAATAATCTCAGATAAAAACTAGAAAGAAGCTTTATAAGAAACTGCTTTGTGATGTCTGAATTAATCTCACAGAGTACACTGTTCTTTTCATGGAGCAGTTTGCAAACAATGTTTTCGTCTAATTTGCTAAGGGATATATGGGAGTGCATTGCAGCCTACAGTGAAAAAGGAAATATTCTCAGACAAAAATTAGAAAGAAGGTTTCTAAGAAACTGCTTTGTGTTGTGTGAATGCATCTCACAGAGTTTCACTGTTCTATTCATTGAGCAGCTTGCTAACAATGTATTTGTGGAATCTGCAAAGGGATACTTTAGAGGGCATTGAAGCTTAAGGTGACAATGGAAATACCCTCATAGAAAAACTAGAAAGAACCTTTCTGAGAAACTGCTTTATAATGTGCTAATTTATCACAGAGAGTTCAATGATTGTTTCCATGGATCAGTTTCATAGCTCCTTTTGGAGAATCTGAGAAGGGATATTTTGGATCGCTTAGAAGCCTATGGTGACAAAGGAAATATCCTCAGATAAAATATGGAAAGAAGCTTTCTGAGAATGCTCTTAGTGATGTGTGAATTCAACTCACAGAATTACACCTTTCTTTTCATGGGGCAGTTTCCTAACCCTGTTTTCGTGAAATCTGCAAAGGTATATTTGGGAGTGCATTGAGGCCTATGGTGAAAAATTAAGTATCTTCAGAAAAAAACTAGAGAGAGACTTTCTGAGAAACTGATTTGGGATGTGTGTATTCACCTCAGAGAGTTCCACAATTCTTTTCTAAGAGCGATTTTCTAACTGTGTTTTGGTGGAATCAGCAATAGAATACTTGGGATCACATTGAAGCCTATGGTGACAACGGAAATATCCTCAGACAGAAACCAAAAAGAAGCTTTCTGAGAAACTGATTTCTGATGTTGAATTCATCTCACAGATTTACACCTTTCTTTGATGGAGCAGTTTGCTAACGCTATATTCGTGGAGTCTACAAAGGATATTTCTGTGTGCATAGAGGTCTATGGTGAACAAGGAAATACCTTAAGACAAACACCAGAAAGTATCTTTCTGAGAAATTGCTTTGTGATTTCTGAATTCATCACACAGAGTTACATGATTCATTACATGGATCAGTTTAGTAGCAGTGTTGTGGGGGAATCTGAGATAGGATATTTTGGATTGCATTGTAGCCTATGGTAACAAAGGAAATATCCTCAGATAAAACGACTTTTTACACTGTTCTTTTCATAGAGCAGTTTGATGTCACTGTTTTCATTTAATCTGCAATAGGATGTTTGGGAGCACATTGAAGCCAACTGTGACAAAGGATATATCCTCAGATAAAAACCAAAAAGAAATCTTCTGAGAAACTGCTTTGTGATGTGTGAATTCATCTCACACAGTTACATTGTTCTTTTCACTGGCAGTTTGCTCTCACTGTTTTCTTGGAATTCACAATGGGATATTACGGAGCACGTTGAAGTATATGATGATAAATGAAATATTCTCAGACAAAAACCATAAAGCAGCTTTTGGTGAAGCTGCTTTGTGATGTGGGCATTTATCACACAGAATTACACCTTTCTTTCCATGGTGCAGTTTGGTAGCACTGTTTTTGGGGAATCTCAGAAGGGATATTTTCTATCACATTGAAGCCTATGGTGACAAAGGAAATATCCTCAGATAAACTAGAAAGAAGCTTTCTGAGAAACTGCTTTGTGACATGTGAATTCGTCTCACAGAGTTGCATCACGCTTTTCATGGAGCAGATTGGTGGCACTCTTTTTAGAGTATCCGAGAAGGTATATTTTTAATTGCATTGAAGCCTATGGTGACAAAAGGAATATCCTGAGATAAAACTGGAAGACAGCGTTCTGAGAAAGTCCTTTCTGATGTGTGAATTCATCTCACAGAGTTACAAATTTCTTTTCATGGAGCAGTTTGCTAACGCTGTTTTTGTGTAATCTGCAATGGGATATTTGAGAGTGTGTCAAAGCCTATGGTGAAAAAAGAAATATCATCAGATTGAAATGAGAAAGAAGCTATCTGAGGAATTTCCTTGTGATGTTTGATTTAATCTCACAGAGTTACACATTTTTTTTCATGGAGCAGATGTTAACACTGTTTTTGTTTAATCTGCAATAGGATATTTGGGAGCACATTGAAGCCTATGGTGACAAGGGAAATATCCTGAGACAAAAATAAAGAAGAAACTTTCTGAGAAACTGCTTTGTGGTGTGTGAATTCATCTCACAGATTCACACTTTTATTTTCATGGAGGAGCTTGGTAACACTATTTTTGCAGAATCTGCATAGGGATATTCATGTGTGCCTTGAGGAATATGGTGAAAATCTAAACACCCTCAGATAAAAACCAAAAAGCAGCTTTCTGGGAAACTGCTTTGTGATGTGTGACTTCTTCTCACAGAGTTACACTGTTCTTTTCATTGAGCAGTTTGCTAACACTGTTTTCTTGGAATCTTCAATGGGATGTTTTGGAGGACGTTGCAGCTTATGGTGACAAAGGAAATATCTTCAGACAAAAACTAGAAAGAAGCTTTCTGTTAAACTACTTTGTGATATGTTAATTCATGTCTCTCATTTACACTGTTGTTTTCATTGAGCAGTTTGCTAACACTGTTTTCTTGGAGTCCACAAAGGGATTTTTCAGAGAGCACTGAAGCTGATTGTTACAAGGGAAATAACCTCATGTAGAGACTAGAAAGAAGATTTCTGAGAAACTGCTTTGTGATGTGTTAATTCAGTTCACACAGTTACATCTTTCTCTTTATGCAACAGTTTGGTAACACTCTTTTTTGGGAACCAGAGAAGGGATTGTTTGGATGGCATAGAAGCCTATGGTAACAAAGAAAAAATCCTCGGATAAAAAGTGGAGAGAAACATTCTAAGAACCTTCTTGGTCATGTGTGAATTCCTCAAGCAGTTACACTTTTCTTTTCATGGAGCAGTTTGCAAACACAGTTTTCTTGGAATCTGCAAATGCATATTTAGGAGCGCATTCAGGTCTGTAGTGAAAAATGAAATATCCTCAAATAAATACCGAAAAGAAGCTCTCTGAGAAACTGCTTTGTGATGTGTGAATTCATCTCACAGAGTTACACTGTTCTTTTCATTGAGGAGTTTGCTAACACTGTTTTCTTGGAATCTGTAATTGTATATCTGGGAGCACATTGGAGTTTATTGTGACACAGAGTAACATGATTCTTTTGATGGATCAGTTTGGTAGCACTGCATTTGGAGAATCTGAGGAAGGATATTTTTGATTGATTTGAAGCCTATGGTGACAAAGGAAATATCCTCAGATCAAAACTAGAAAGAAGCTTTGTGAGAAACTTCATCATGCAGTGTGAATTCATCTCACAGAGTTACACAATTCCTTTCATGGAGCACTTTGCTAACACTGCTTCGTGGAATTTGTAAATTGATATTTGGGAGTGTATTGAGACATACGGTGAAAAAGTATATATCTTCATATAAAAACTAGAAATAAACTTTCTGAGAAACTGTTTTGTGATGTGTGAACTCATCTCAGAGAGTTACAATGTTTTTTCATTGAGCAGCTTGCTAACACTGTTTTCTTGGAATCTGCAATCAGATATTTCAGAGCGCATTGAAGGTTATTTTGACAAAGGAAATATCCTCATTAAAAAAAACTAAAAAGAAGCTTTCTGAGAAACTGCTTTGTTGTGTGTGAATTCATCTCACAGAGTTACACAATTCTTTTAATGGAGAAGTTTAATAGCACTGTTTTTGAGGAATGTGAGAAGGGATATTTTGGATCGCCTTGAAGCCTATGGTAAAAAAGGAAATACCCTCAAATAAAAACTAGAAAGGAACTTTCTGAGAAACTTCTTTGTGTTGTGTGTATTCACCTCACAGTGTATCATTCCTTTCTTGGAGCTGTTAGTAAAACTGTTTTCGTGGAATCTGCAATAGGATATTTGGGAGCGCTTTGAAGCCCATAGTGACAAAGGAAATATCCTCAGACAAAAACTGGAAAGAAACTTTCTGAGAAACTGCTTTGTGATGTGTTAATTCATCTCAGTGAGTTACATGATTCTTATCATGGATCCGATTGGTAGCACTGTTTTTGAGGAATCTGCAATAGGATATTTAGGAGTGCATTGAAGCATATGGTGACAAAGTAAACATCAACAGACAATAAAAACAAAGAAACAAAAAAATCTGAGAAACAGCTTTGTGATGTGTGAATTCATCTCAGAGATTTACATACTTCTTTTCATAGTTTGCTAACACTATTTTCGTGGAATCTGCAAAAGTATTCATGAGAGCATTGAGGCCTATTATTAAAAAGGAAATATCCTCAAACAAAAACTAGAAAGAAGCTTTCTGAGAAACTGCTGTGTAATTTGCTAATTCATCTCGTATTGTTACATGATTCTTTTCATGGAGCAATTGGGTAGCACCGTTTCCTTGGAATCTGCAATGGGATCTTTCAGAGGGTATTGAACTTATGTTGACAAAGGAAATATCCTAATATAAAAACTAGAAAGAAGTTTTCTGAGAAACTGCTTTGTGATGCGTTAATTCATCTCACAGCATTACACTGTTCTTTTCATTGTGTAGTTTGCAAACACTGTTTTCTTGGAATCTGGAATGGGATATTTTGGAGCACATTGAGGCTGCTGGTGGCAAAGGAAATGTCATCAGACCAAAACTAGAAAGAAGCTTTCTGAGAAACTTCTTAGTGGTTTGTAAATTCATGTCACAGACATACACCTTTTTTCTCGTGGAGCAGTTTGCTGACAAGGTATTCGTGGAATCTGCAAAGGGATATTTTGGAGTGCATTGAGGCATATGGTGAGAAAGGAAATATCTTCTGATTAAAACAGGAAGGAAGCCTTCTGAGAAAGTGCTTTGTGATGTGTGAATTCATCTCACAGAGTTACACTGTTCTTTTCATTGAGCAGGTTGCTAACACTGTTTTGTTGGACTCTGCAACAGGATGTTTCAGACCGCATTGAAGCTTATGGTGACAAAGGAAATGTCCTGAGACAAAAACTTGTAAGAATCTTTCTGAGAAACTGCTTTGTTATTTGTGAATTCATCTCACAGAGTTACACGTTTCTTTTCATGTAACATTTTGTTAGCACTTTTCTGGGGGAATCTGAGAAGCAACATTTTGGATCACATTGAAGACTATGGTGATGAAGGAAAAACTCAGATAAAACCTAGAAAGAAGCTTTCTGAGAAACTGCTTTGTGATGTGCGGTTTCATCTCACTGTCTTACACCTGTCTTTTCATGGAGCAGTTTGCTACCACTGTTTTCATGGAATCTGCAAAGGATATTCAGGAGCAAATTGAAGCTTGTAGTGAAAAACGAAGGTCCCTTACAAAAAAACTAGAAAGATTTCTGAGAAACAGCTGTGTGATGTGTGAATTCATCTTACAGTGCTACACCATTCTTTTCATTGAGCAGCTTGACAACACTGTTTTTATGGAATCTGCAGTAGGATATTTGGGAACGCATTGAGGCCTATAGTGACAATGGAAATTTCCTCAGATATAAACCAAAAAGAAGCTTTCTGTGAAACTTCTTTGTGATGTGTGAATGCATCTCACAGGTTTAGACCTTTCTTTTTATGGAGCAATTTGCTACCACTATTTTCCTGGAATCTACAAAGGGATATTTGTGAGCATATTTAGGCAAAAGGTGAAAAAGGAAATATCCTCAGACAAAACTAGAAAGAAGCTTATTGAGAATCTGCTTTCTGATTTGTGAATTCATCTCTCAGAGTTACATGATTCTTTTCATGCAGAAGTTTGGTAGTACTGTTTTTGGGGAATCTGAGAAGGGATAATTTGGATCGCATTGAAGCCTATAGTGACAAAAGGAAATATCCTCAGATAAAATATTGAAAGAATCATTCTGAGAAACTTCTTCATGATGTGTGAATTCATCTCACAGAGTTACTTCTTTCTTTTCATGAAGCAGTTTTCTAAAACACATTTCGTGGAATCCGCAAAGGGATATCTTGGAGTGCATTGAGCTTTCTCAGAAAGTGCTTTCTGATATGTAAATTCATCTCACAGAGTGACACTGATATTTTCATTGAGAAGTTTTCAACCACTGTTTTCTTGGAATTTGCAGTGGGATATTGCAGAGCACTTTGAACCTCATGGTGATAAAGGAAATAACCTTATATGAAAACTAGCGGGAAGCTTTCTCATAAACTGCTTGGTGCTGTATTACTTCAAATCCAGAGTTACAAGACTCTTTTCATGGTTCAGTTTGGTAGCACTGTTTTTGGTTAATTTGGGAAGAGATATTTTGGATAGCATTGAAACCTAGGGTGACAAAGGAAATATCCTCAGATAAAAATTAGAGAGAAGCTTTCTGAGAAAGTTCTTTGTGATGTTTGAATTCATCTCACAGAGTTAAACCATTCTTTTCAAGGTGCAGTTTGCTAATGCTGTTTCCCCAGAATCTGCAAAGGGATATTTAGGATCGCATTCAGGCCTACAGTGAAAAAGGAAATATCCTCATATAAAAATTAGAGAGAAGCTATTTGAGAATCCCATTTGTGATGTGTTATTTCACCTCACAGAGGTACATGATTCTTTTCATGAAACAGCTTGTTAGCACTGTTATTGGGGAATCTGAGAAGGGATATTTTTGATCAATTTGAAGCCTAGGGTGACAAAGGAAGTATTCTCAGATAAAAACTAGAGAGGAGCTTTATGAGAAAGTTCCTGTGACCCGTGAATTCATCTCACAGAGACACACCTTTCTTTTCATGGAGGAGTTTGCTAACACTGTTTTCCTGGAATCTGCAAAGGGATATTTGGGAGTACCTTGAAGGCTATGGTGAAAAAGGATATATCCTCAAATTAAAACTAGAAGGAAGCTTTCTGAAAAACTGCTTTGGGATGTGTGAATTTATCTCACAGAGTTACATTGTTCTTTTCGTTGAGCAGTTTGCTAATACTCTTTTTTGGGGATCTGCAATGGTATGTTTTGTAGTGCTTTGAAGCTTATGGTAACAAATGCAATGTCCTCATATGAAAACTAGACAGAAGCTTTCTGAGAAACTGTTTCATGATGTTTTAATTCATCACACTGTGTTACACGATCTTTTTCATGAATCAGTTTGGTAGCAGTGTTTTTGTGGCATCTGAGAAGGAATATTTTGGATTGGATTGAAGCCTATGGTGACAAAGAAAATATCCTCAGGTAAAACTAGAAAGAAACCTTCTGAGAAAGTTTCTGCTGATTAGTTAATTCAGTTCATGGAGTTACACCACTCTTTTCATGGTGCAGTTTGCTAACACTGTTTTCATGGAATCTGCAATGGGATATCCCAGAGTGTCTTGAGGCTATAGGGAAAAGGAAATATCCTCAGATAAAAACTAGAAAGAAGCTTTCTGAGAAACAGCTTTGTGATGTCGGAATTCATCTTACAGACTTACACCATTCTTCTCAATGAGCAGTTTGATAACACTGTTTTGGGGAATCTACAATAGGATATTTTTGAGTGCATTGCTGCCTATGATGACAAAGGAAATATCCTCAGATAAAAATCAAAAAGAAGCTTTCTACGAAACTGCTCTGTGATGTGTGAGTTTATCTCACAGATTTACGCCTTTCTTTTCATATAGGAGTTTGCTAACACTATTTCTGGAATCCTGACAACATTGAAGCAACTGGTGAAAAAGGAAATATCCTCAGGCAAAAACTAGAAAGAAGCTGACAGAGAAACTGCTTTGTGATTTGTGAATTCATCTCACAAATTACACAATTCCTCTCACTTAGCAGTTTGGTGTCACTCTTTTTGGGGAATCTGAGAAGGGATATTTTGGAAAGCACTGAAGTCTGCGGTGACAAAGGAAATATCCAGAGATAAAATCTAGAAAGAAATTTTCCAATAAACTTCTTTGTGATGTATGAATTCATGTCACACTGTTACACTGTTCTTTTCATTGAGAAGTTTGCTGTCATGGAATGTGCGATGGAATAGTTCAGAGTGCATTTTGGATTGGATTGAAGCCTATGGTGACAAAGAAAATATCCTCAGGTAAAACTAGAAAGAAACCTTCTGAGAAAGTTTCTGCTGATTAGTTAATTCAGTTCATGGAGTTACACCACTCTTTTCTTCATGGAATGTGCGATGGAATAGTTCAGAGTGCATTGAAGAATATGGTGAAAAGGGAAATATCCTCAGATAAAATCTAGAAAGAAACTTTCTGAAAAACAGCTTTGTGATGTGTGTATTCATCTCAGAGAGTTACACCATTATTTTCATGGAGGAGTTTAGTATCCCTGTTTTTGAGTAATCTGAGAAGGGATATTATAGATTGAATTGAAGTCTAGGGTGACAAAGGAAATATCCTCAGACAAAAATAAAAAATAAGCTTTCTGTGATACTGCTTTGTGATGTGTGAATTCACCTCACAGATTTACACCTTTCTTTTCATTTAGCAGTTTTCTAACACTTTTCGTGCAACCTGCAAATAGATATTTGGGAGCACTTTGAGGCCTATGGTGAGAAAGGAAATGTCCTCAGATAAAAACCAGAAAAAAGTTTCTGAGAAACTGCTTTGTGGTGTGTGAATTCATCTCACAGAGATAAATCGTCCTTTCCATTAAGAAGTTTGGTAACACTGTTTTTGTGGAATATGCAAAGGGATATTCGGGAGTAGAGAGAGGCCAATGTTGAATAAGGAAATATCTTCAGGTAAAAACTGGAGGTTAAATTTCTGATAACCCCTTTGTGAAATGTGCATTCATCTCATAGAGGTAAAGCTTTCTGTTGAGAGAGCAGTTTGGCATCACTGTTTCTGTGCTGTTTGATAAGGCATATTTGGGAGCGCGTGGAAGCCAATGGTGGAAAAGGAAATATCCTGACATAAAAACAAATTTCGTTGGAATTTGTGAATTCATCACACAGAATTACACATTTGCTTTCTTTGACGAGTTTCATAGCACCGTTTTTATGGAATTTGCAAAGGGATGTTCAGGAGCTCCTAGAGGCCTACTGTGAAAAAGGAAATAACTTCAGATAAAAATTGGAGCGAACCTCTTCGAGAAAAGGTTTTGTGTTGTTGTATTCAGCTCATAGAGTTTAACCTTTGTTGATTGAGCAGTTCATCATCACTGTTTTTGTGCTATCTGAGGAAGAATATTTGGGAGCACATTGAAGATTTTGGTGGAAAAGGAAATATCCCCAGATAAAAACCAGAGAGAAGCTTCCTGACAAAGTGCTTTGTGATGGTTAAATTTATCTCACAATGTTAAAACTTTCTTTTCATTGTGCAGTTTGGTAGCACTGTTTTTGTGGAATCTGCAGAGGGATATTTGGGAGCACATAGATTCCACAGGTGAGAATAGAAAATTCTTCAGGTGAAAACTGGAGAAAACATTTCAGAGAAACTCCTTTGTGATGTGTGCATTCATCTCACAGAGCTAAACGTTTTTGTTGAAGGAGCACTTTGGCAACTCTGTTTTCATGGTGTCTGGGAAGGGATATTTGGGAGCACATTGAATGCTATGAGCACATTGAACCCTGTGTTGGAAAATGAAATATCCTCATATGAAAACTATAAAGAAGCTTTCTGAAATACTGCCTTGAGATGTGTTAATTCATCTCACAGTGTAACATGATTCTTTTCATGGATCATTTTGGTAACACTGTTTTTGGGGAATCTTAGAAGGGATATTTTGGATCCCATTGAAGCCTGTGGTGACAAAGGAAATATCCTTAGATTTAAACTAGAAAGAAGCGTTCTGAGAAACGTCTTTGTAATGTGTTAGTTCGTCTTTCAGAGTTACACCATTCTTTAAAGTGATTGGTTTCTTAGCACTGTTTTCATGGAATCTGCAAATATATATATGGGAGCACATTGAGGCCTATGGTGGAAAAGAAAATATTCTCAGATAAAAATAGAAATAATCTTTCTGAGAAAGTGCTTTGTGATGTGTGAATTCATGTCACAATATTACACTGTAGTTTTCATTGAGCAGTTTAGTAACACTGTTTTCCTGGAATCTGCAGCGGGATATTTTGGAGTGCATTGAAACTTATGGTGACATACAAAACATCCTCATATAAAAACTAGAAAGAGTTTTTCTGAGGAAGTACTTTCAGATAAAAGCTGGAGAGGAGGTTTTTGAGAATGCGGTTTTGTGATGTGAGTATTCATCTCACAGAGATAGACCATTTTGTTGGTGGAGCAGTTTTTCAACACTGTTTTTGTGGTGTCTGAGAAGCAATATTTGGGAGTGTATTGAGGCTGATGGTGGAAAATTGAATATGCACAGATAAAAACTAGAAAGGAGCTTTCTGATAAATTTCTTTGTGATGGGTCAATTTATCTCCCAGAGGTAAACCATTCTTTTCATTGATCAGTTTGGTAACCCTGTTTTTGTGGTAAATACAAAGGGATATTCAGAGTGCAGGGAAGCCTATGGTGACAAAGGAAATATCGTCATGTAAAAACTAAACATAAGCACATTGATAAAGCACTTTTTGATGTGTTAATTCATCTCAGAGAGATACAAGATTGCTTTCTTGGATCAATTTGGTAGCACTATTTTTTTGGAATCTGAGAAGGGATATTTTTGATCACATTGAAGCCTATGGTGACGAAGGAAATATCCTTAGATAAAAAATAGTAAGAAGATTTCTGAGAAAGTTCTTTTTGCTGTGTGAAATCATCTCACAGAGTTCCACCTTTCTTTTCTTGGAGAAGTTAGACAACATTGCTTTCATGGAATGTGCAGTAGGATATTTAGGAGGACATTGAAGAGTATGGTGACAAAGGAAATATCCTCAGATAAAAACCAAAAGAAGCTTTCTGTTAAACTGCTTTGTGATGTGTGAATTCACCTTACTGAGGAACACTGTTGTTATCATTGAGAAGCTTGCTAACACTTTTGTCATTTAATCTTCAATGGTATGTTCGGGAGCACATTAAGGAATATAGTGAAAAAGGAAATATTCTCAGAATATAACTAGAAAGAAGCTTTCACAGAAACCACTTTCTGATGTGTGCATTCATCTCATATATCTAAACGTTTCTGTTGATGGAGCACTTTGGCATCACTGTTTTTGTTGTGTCTGAGAAGGGATATCCGAGAGTGCATTTAAGCCTACATTGGCAAAGGAAATATCCTCAGACAACAACCCACAAGAAGCTTTCTGAGAAACTGCTTTCTGAAGTTTGAATTCATCCCACAGATTTACACCTTGTTTTCCATGGAGCAATTTGCTACCACTATTTTCATGGAATCTGCAAAGTTATATTCACAAGTGCACTGAGGAAAACGGTGAAAATGGAATAAACCTCAGAAACAAAGTAGAAAGAATCTTTCTGACAAACTGCTTTGTGATTTGTGAGCACATCACACAGAGTTACATGGTTCTTTTCATGGAGCATTTTGGCAGCACTGTTTTTGGGGAATCTGAGAAGTAATAATTTGGATTGCATTGAAGCCTATGGTGACAAAGGAAATATCCTCAGATAAAATACAGAAAAAAACTCTCTAAGAAAGTTCTTGGTGATGTGAGAATTCATCTCACAGAGTTACACCTTTGTTTTCATTGAGAAGTTTACTAACACTTTTTCGTGGAAGCTGCAATGGGATATTACGGAGCGCATTGAGGCTTATGGTGAAAAAAAATCCTCAGATAAAAACTAGAAAACTTTCTGAGCAACTGCTTTGTGATGTGTGAATTCATCTCACAGAGTTTCACGATTCACTTCATGGAGCAGTTTGTAGCATTGTTTTTGGGGAACCTCAGAAGGGATATTTTGGATTGTGTTGAAGCCTATGGTGACAAAGGAAATATCTTCCAATAAAAACAAGACAGAAATATTCTGAGAAAGTTCTTTGTGATGTGTGAATTCATCTCACGGAGTTACACCTTTCTTTTCATGGAGCAGTTTGCAAACACTGTTTTCATGGAATCGGCAAAGTGATGTATGGGAGTACATTGAGGCCTGTGGTGTAAAAGGAAATATTCTCAGATAAAAACTGGCAAGAAGCTTTCTGAGACATTACTTTCAGATGGGTGAATTCATCTCACAGAAATACACTGTTGTTTTCATTGAGCAGTTTGACAGCACTGTTTTCATGAAATCTGAAATAGGATATTTGGGAGCATATTGAAGCCTATGGTGACAAACGAAACATCCTCAGACAAAAACCAAAAGAAGCTAAAGAAGCTCTCTGAGAAACTGCCTTGTGATATGTGAATTCAGCTCCCAGATATGCAACTTTCTTTTCATGGAGCAGTTTGCACACACTGTTTTCGTGGATTCTGCAAAGGGATATTCACGAGCTCATTGACGACTGTGGTGAAAAAGGAAATATCCTCAGACAAAAACTAGAAAGAAGCTTACTTAGAAAGTTATTAGTCATGTATGATTTCATGTCACAGAGTTACACCGTTCTTTCCCTGGAGAAGTTTGCTAACACTGTTTTTGTGGAATCTGCAAAGGGATATTTGTGCATGCAAGAGGCCTATAGTGAAAAGGGAAATATCCCCTCAAATAAAAACTAGAGAGAAGCTTTCTCAGAAACTGCTTTGAAATGTATGAATTCATCACATAGTTATATCGCTCTTTTCATTGAGAACTTTGCTAACACTTGTTTAGCTTACCTGTAATGGGATATTCAGGAGCACATGAGCAATATTGTGAAAAAGGAAATATCCTCAGATAAAAACTACAAAGAATTTTTCTGAGAAACTGCTTTGTGATGTGTGAATTCATCTCACAGAATTACACTGTTCTTTTCATTGAGCAGTTTGCTAACCTTGTTTTCTTGGGATCGGCAATGGGATATATCGGAGCACATTGAAGCTTAGGGTGACAAAGGTAATATCATCCTATAAAAACTAGAAAAAAGCTTTCTGAGAAAATATTTTGTGATGTGTTAGTTCATCTCACAGAGTTACACTGTTCTTTTCATGAAGCACCTTGGGCACTGTTTCTGGAAAATCTGAGGAGGGATACTTTTAGTCACCTTGAAGCCAATGGTATCAAAGGAAATATCCCCAGATAAAAATTAGAAAGAAACTTTCTGAGATATAGCTTTGTGTGATGTGTGAATTAATCTCACAGTGTTGCACTGTTATTTTCATTGAACAGATTTTTAACATTATTTTCTTGGAATCTGCAATTGGACATTTCAGGGTATGTTGGAGCTTTTGGTGACAAAGTAAATATCCTCGTATAAAAACATGAAAGAAGCTGTCTGAGAAACCACTTTGTGGTTTTGTAATTCATCTCACAGAGTTACATGATTCTTTTCATGGATCAGTTTAGTAGCACTGTTTTTGGTGTATCTGAGATGAGATATGTTGGATCGCATTGAAGCCTATAGTCACAAAGGAAATGTCCTCAGATAAAATCTAGAAAGAAGCTTTCTGTGAAACTTCTTTGTGGTATGTGATTTCATCTCAGAGTTACACCTTTTTTTCATGGAGGCGTTTGCTAACACTCTTTTTGTGGAAACTGTAAAGAGATATTTGGGATCACATTGAGACCTATAGTGAAAAAGGGAATATCCTCTGATAAAAACGAGAAGAAATCTTTCTGAGAAATTACTATGGGATGTGTGAATTCATCTCACAGAATTACAAAGTTCTTTTCATTGAACAGTTTGCTTACACTGTTTTCTTGGAATACACAACAGGATATTTAGGAGTGCAATGGAGCCCATTTTAAAAAAGGAAATACTCTCAGATAAAAATCAGAATAAAGGTATTTGAGAATCTGCTTTCTGATGTGTGAATTCATCTCACAGAGTTACATGTTCTTTCCATTGAGCAGTTTTCTGACACTTTTTTCTTCAAATCTGCAATGGGATATTTTGGATCATATCGAAGCATATGGTGACAAATATATATCCTCATATAAAAACTAGAGAGAAGCTTCCTGAGAAACCGCTTTGGGATGTGGTAATTTATATCAAATAGATACATGATTCATTTCATAGAGGAGATTGGTCACACTGTTTTCGGGGAATCTGAGAAGGGATATTTTGGATCGCATTGAAGCCTAGGGTAACAGAGGAAATATCCTCAGATAAAAAATTAAAAGAAGCTTTCTGAGAAACTGATTTGTGATTTTTGAATTCATCTCACAAAGTTACACGATGGTTTTCATGGAGCAGTTTGGTAGCACTGTTTTTGGGGAATATGATAAGGGATATTTTGGATCACATTGAAGCCTATAGTTGCAAAGGAAATATCCTCAGATAAAAACTAGAAGGAAATTTCTGAGCAATTGCTTTGTGATGTGTGAATTCATCTCACTGTGTTACACCTTTCTTTTCATGGAGCAATTTGGTAACACTCTTTTCTTGGAATCTATAAAGGGATATTTGGGCATGCATTGAGTCCTATGGTGTAAAATAAAATATCCTAAGATAAAAATCATAAGGAAAGTTCTGAGAAACTGCTTTGTGATTTGTGAATTCATGCTACAGAGTTACACTGTTCATTTCAGTGAGAAGTTTGCTAAAACTGTTTTCTTGGAATCTGCAATGGGATATTTCCTAGCGCATTGAATCTTACGGTGACTAAGGAAATATTCTGAGACAAAAACTAGGATGAGCCTTTCTGAGAAACTGCTTTGTCATTGGTTAATTCATCTCACAGAGTTACATGATGCATTTCACAGATCAGTTTGGTATCACCGTTTTTGGGGAAATTGAGAAGGGGTATTTTGGATCGCATTAAAGCCTACGGTAACAAAGGAAATATCCTCAGATAAAGATTGGAAAGTAGCATTCTGAGAAATTTCTTTGTGATGTGTGAATTTTTCTCACAGAGTTACATCTTTCTTTTCACAGAGCAGTTTGCTAACATTTTTTCGTGGAATCTGCACAGCAACATTTGGGAGCGCATTGTTGCCAAGATTGAAAAATGAAATATCCTCAGATAAAAACTAGAAAAAAGCTTTCTGAGAAATGGCTTTGTGATATGTGAATTCATGTAACAGTGTTACAACATTCTTTTCTTTGAGCAATGTGATAACACTGGTTTCATCGAATCTGTGATAGAATACTTGGGAGCGCATTGAATTATATGGTGACAAAGGGAGTATCTTCAGAAAAAAAACAAAAGAAGTTTTCTGAGAATCTGATTTGTGATGTGTGAATTTATCTCACAAAGTTACACTGTTCTTTTCCTTTTTGCAGTTTGCTAACACCTTTTTTGTTAAATTGACAGTGGGATATTCAGGAGCACATTGAGGAACATGGTGAAGAAGGAAATTTTCTCAGATAAGAACTAGAAAGAAGCCTTCTGATAAACACTTTTATGATGGGTGATTTCATCTTACGGAGTGACACCACAGTTTTCATGGAGCAGTTTGGTAGCACTGTTTTTGTGGAATCTGAGAAGGGATATTTTGAATTGCATTGAAGCATGTGGTGACAAAGGAAATACCCTCAGATAAAAACTAGAAAGAAGCTTTATGAGAAAGTTGTTTGTGATGTGTGAATTCTTCTCTCAGAGTTACACCTTTCTTTGATGGAGCAGTTTGCTAAAACTGTTTTCATGGAATCCACAAATTGATATTTGGGAGCACATTGAGGACTATAGTGAAAAAGTAAATATCCTCAGATAAATACTAGAAAGAAGCTTTCTGAGAAACTTCTTTGTGATGTGTGAATTCATCTCACAGAGTTGTACTGTTCTTTTCATTGAGCAGTTTGATAACACTGTTTTCCTGGAGTCTGCAATATAATATTTGGGACCACATCAAAGCCTATGACGACAAAGTAAATATCCACAGATAAAAACTAGACAGCTTCCTGAGAAACTTTTTGTGATTTGAGAATTCATGTCACAGAAGTACACGATTCTTTTCATGGAGAAGTTTTCTAGTACTCTTTTTGGGGAATCGGAGATAGGATGTTTTGGATCTCAATGTAGCCTATGGTGGCAAAGGAAATATTCTCAGATAAAAACCAGAAAGAAGCTTTCTGAGAAAGTTCTTTGTGATGTGTGAATTCATCTCACAGAACTTCACATTTTTTCATGGAGTAGTATGCTAACACTGATTTCGTGAAATCTGCAAAGGGATATTTGGGAGTGCATTGAAGCCTATAATGAAAAAGGAATTATCCTCAGATAAAAACTAGGAGGAAGCTTTTTGAGAAACTGCTTTGTGATGTTTGAATTCACATTACAGATTTACAGCATTCTTTTAAATGAGCAGGTTAATAACACATTTTTCATGGAATTTGCAATAGGATATTTGGAAGTGCATTGAGGATTATGGTAACAAAGAAAATATCCTCAGACAGAAACCAAAAAGAAGCTTTCAGAGAAACTGGTTTGTGATGTGTGAATTCATCTCCCAAATTTACATGTTTCTTTTCATGGAGCAGTTTGCTAACACTGTTTTCTTGGAATCTGCAAAGGTATATTCACAAGTACATTGAGGCCTATAGTTAAAGGGGAAATATCCTCATACAAAAACTAGAAAGAAGCTCTGTGAGAAACTGGTTTGTGATTTGTGAGTTCATCTCACAGAGCAACACGATTATTTCCATGGAGCGGTTTAGTGGCACTTTTTGGGGGGAATGTGAGAAGCGATATTTTGGATCGCATTGAAGTCTATATTGACAAAGTAAATATTCTCAGATAAAAACTATAAAGAAGCTTTCTGGGAAAATAATTTATGATGTGTGAATTCATGTCAAAGAGGTACACCATTCTTTTCTTGAGAAATTTGCTAACACTTTTTTCATGAAATCTGCAATGGGATATTCAGGAAAGCTTTGAAGAATATGGTGAAAAAGGAAATATCCCAAGATAAAAGTTAGAAAGAAGCTTTCTGAAAAACAGCTTTGTGCTGTCTGAATTCATCTCACAGAGTTACACCATTCTTTTCATGAAGTAGTTTGGTAGCCCTGTTTCTGGGGAATCTGAGAAGGGATATTTTGGATCGCTCTAAAAACTATGTTGAAAAAGGAAATATCCTCAGATAAAAACTAGAAAGAAATTTTCTGAGAAACTTCTTTGTGATTTGTGAATTCATCTCACAGAGTTACAAGATCCTGTTCATGGATCAGTTTGGTAACAGTGTTTTTGGGGAATCTGAGATAGGATATTTTGGATTGCATTAAATCCTATGGTGACAAAGGATATATCCTCAGATAAAAACCAGAAGGAAGCTTTCTGAGAAAGTTCTTTGTGGTGTGTTAATTCATCTCACAAAGTTACACCTTTTTTTTCATGGAGTGGTTTACTAACACTAATTTCGTGGAATCTGCAAGGGAATATTTGGGAGTGAGATGAGGCCATTGGAGAAAAAGGAAATATCCTCAGACAAAAACTAGAAAGAAGGTTTCTGAGAAACTACTTTTTTTTTTTATTATACTT
>NW_012116777.1:1641347-1644224 GCF_000951035.1 Colobus angolensis palliatus | reverse complement strand
TTCGGCCATCTTGCTCCGCCCCCCGAGAAACTACTTTTTAATATGCAAATTCATCTTACAGAGCCACACCGTTCTCTTCATTGAGCAATTTGATAATTCTGTTTTCATGAAATCTACAATATTATATTTGGGAGCTGTTAAGCTGTTCTTTTCAGTGAGCAGTTTCCTAGCACTGTTTCCTTGGAATCTGCCATAGGATATTTCAGAGAACATTGAAACTTAGATTCACAAAGGGAATATCACCATATAAAAACTAGAAAGAAGCTTTCCAAGAAACTTCTTTGTGATGTGTTAATTCATCTCCCAGATTTACATGATTATTTTCATGGATCAGTTTGGTAGCACTGTGTATGCGGAATCTGACAAGGGATGTTTTGGATCACATTGAAGTCTATGGTGACAATGGAAATATCCTCAGAAAAAAACTAGAATCTTTCTGAGAAACTGCTTTGTGATGTATGAATTCATCTCACAGGGCTACACCGTTCTTTTCATTGAGCAGTTCGTCAACACTATTTTCTTAGATGTAGAACAGGATATTATGGATTGCATTAAAGCCTATGGTGACAAAGGGTATATCCTCAGATAAAATCTACAACGAAGCTTTCTGAGAAAGTTCTTTGTGATATGTAAATTCATCTCAAAGAGTTACACCTTACTTTTCATCGAGCAGTTTGCTAGCACTGTTTTTGTGGAAACTGCAAAGGGATATTTGGGAGTGTATTGAGGCCTATAGTAAAAAAGGAAATATTCTCACAGACAAAATTGAAAGAAAAATTCAGAGAATCTTCTTTGTGATGTATGAATTCAAGGCATAGAATTACACTGCTCTTTTCTTTCTTTTTTTTTTTTTTTTAAATGGAGTGTCACTCTGTCACCCAGGCTGGAGTGCAGTGGCTGGATCTCAGCTCACTGCAAGCTCTGCCTCCCGGGTTTATGCCATTCTCCTGCCTCAGCCTCCTGAGTAGCTGGGACTACAGGTGCCCGCCACATCGCCCGGCTAGTTTTTTGCATTTTTAGTAGAGACGGGGTTTCACTGTGTTAGCCAGGATGGTCTCGATCTCCTGACCTCGTGATCTGCCCGTCTCAGCCTCCCAAAGTGCTGGGATTACAGGCTTGAGCCATTGCACCCGGCCTACACTGTTCTTTTCATGGAGCAGTTTGCTAACACTGTTTTCCTGGTATCTACAATGGCATATTTCAGAGTGTATTGAAGCTTAAGGTGACAATGGAAATATCCTCACATAAAAACTGGAAAGAAGCCCTCTGCAAAACTGCTTTATGATGTGTTAATGTATCTTACAGAGTTACACAGTTACTTTCATAAATCAGTGTGGTGGCACTGTTTTTCTGGAATCTGAGAAGGGATATTTTGGATCGCAGTGAAGCCTAAGGTGACTAAGAAAATATCCTCAGATAAAAACGAGAAAGAATCTATCTGAGAAAGTTCTTTGGCACATGTGAATTCGTCTCACAGAGATACACCTTTCTTTCCATGGCACAGTTTGCAAGCACTGTTTTCATGGAATCTGCAAAGGGATATTTAGGAGCGCATTGAGGCCTATGGTGAAAAAGGAAATATCCTCAGATAAAAACTAGAAAGAAGCTTTCTGGGAAACTGCTTTGTGATTGGTGAATTCATGTGAAAGAACTAAGCCGTGCTTTCCTTTGAGCCTTTTGATAACACCATTTTCGTGGAGTCTGTAATAGGGTGTTTTGGAATGCAATGAAGAACATGGTGACAAAGGAAATATCCTCATAGAGAAACCAAAGAGGAGCTTTCTGAGAAACCACTTTGTGATGTGTGAATTCATCTTACAGCCTGACACTGTTCTTTTCATTGATCTGTTACCTACCACTGTTTTCTTGGAATCTACAATGGGATATTTTGAAGTACATTGAAGTGTATGGTGACAAAAGAAATATCCTGAGACAAAAACTAGAAAGAAGCATTCTGAGGAACTACTTTGTGATTTCTGAAATAATCTCACAGAGTTACACCTTTCTTTTCATGGAGCAGTTTGGTAGATCTGCTTTTGGGGAATCTGAGAAGGGATATTTTGGATCACATTGAAACCTATGGTGTCAAAGGAAATATCCTCAGATTAAAACTAGAAAGAAGCTTTCAGAGAAACTTCTTTGTGATGTGTGAATTCATCTCACAGGGTTGACACTTTCTTTTCATGCAGCAGTTTGCTAACACTGTTTTCGTGGAATGTGCAAAGGGATATTTGTTAACGCACTGAGGCCAATGGTGAGAAAGGGAATATCCTTAGATTAAAACTGGAAAGAAACGTTCTGAGAACTGCTTTGTGATGTGAATTCATCTCCCAGGGTTTCATAATTATTTTCATGGATCAATTTTTAGCACTGTGTTTTGGAAATCTGAGTAGTGATATTTCGGATAGCATTGAAGCCTATGGTGACTAGAAATTATCCTTAGGTAAATACCAGAAAGAAACTTTCTGAGAAAACCTTTGGTGATGTCTGAATTCATCTCCCAGTGTTACACAATTAGTTTCTTGGATCAATTTTTAGCACTGTTTTTGGGAAATCTGAGTAGGAATATTTTGGATAGCATTGAAGCCTAGGGTGACTAGAAATTATCCTCAGATAAAACCTAGAAAGAAACTTTATGAGAAAGGCTTTAGTGATGTCTTAATTCATCTCACAGTTACACCTTTGTTTTCGTGGAGCAGATTGCTAACACTGCTTTCGTGAAATCTGCAAAGTGATATTTGGAACCGCATTGAGGCCTATAATGAAAAAAGAATTATACTTAATTAAAAACTAGAAAGAAACTTTGCCAGAAACTGCTTTGTGATGTGTGAACTCATCTCAAAGAGATACAGTGTTCATTTCATGGAGAAGTTTGTT
>NW_012116777.1:1626535-1641297 GCF_000951035.1 Colobus angolensis palliatus | reverse complement strand
ATTAAAAACTAGAAAGAAACTTTGCCAGAAACTGCTTTGTGATGTGTGAACTCATCTCAAAGAGATACAGTGTTCATTTCATGGAGAAGTTTGTTGGCAGTGTTTTTGGGGAATCTCAGAAGGGATATTTTGGATGATATTGATGCCTATGGTAACAAAGGAAATACCCTCTGACATAAAAGTAGAAAAAAGTTTTCTGAGAAAGTTCCTTCTGTTGTGTGAATTCATGTGGCTGATTTAACTCTTTCTTATGATGGAGAAGTTTGCTAACATTGTTTTCCTGTAATCTGTAAAGGGATATTTGTGAACACATTGAGGCATATGGTGAAGAAGGAAGTATCCTCAGATAAAAACTAGAAATAACCTTTCTTAGAAGCAGCTTGGTGATGTGTAATTTCATCTCATGGAGTTACACCATTTCTTTCATTGAGCAGATTGATGACACTGTTTTCGTGGAAGCTGCAATAGGGTATTTGGGAGTGCATTGAAGCCTACGGTGACAAAGGAAACATCCTCAGAAAAAAAGCAAAAAGAAGCTGTCTGAGAAACTGCTTTGTGACCTGTGTATTCACCTCTCTGAGTTACACTGTTCTTTTCATTGAGCAGTTTGCTAACACTGTTTCCTTGGAAACTGCTGTAGGATATTTTAGAGTGTATTAAAGCTTATGGTGACAAAGGAAATAAACTCAGAAAAAATTAGAAAGAACCTTTCTGAGAAACCTCTTTGTGATTTGTGAATTCATCTCACAGAGTTACATGATTCTTTTCATGGTGCAGTTTGTTAGAACTATTTTTCGTCAACCTGAGAAGGTGTATGTGGATCTCATTGAAGCCTATGGTGACAAAGGAGATGTCCTCAAATTAAAAGCAGAAAGAAGCTTTTTGAGAAAGTTCTTTGTTGTGTTTTAATTCACTTCACAGTGTTACACCTGTCTTCTCGTGGAGGAGTTTGCTAACACTGTTTTCCTGGAATATGCAATAGGATATTTGGGAATGCATTGAGGCCTATGGTGAAGAAGGAATTATCCTCAGATAAAAACTAGAAGGTATCTTTCTGTGAAATTGCTTGTGATGTGTGATTTCATCTTACAGAGTTACACTGCTCTTTTCATTGGGGAGTTTTATAACACTCTTTTTGTGGAATATGCAATAGGATATTTGGGAATGCATTGAAGCCTATGGTGACAAATGAAATATCCTCAGATAGAAAGCAAAAAGAAGTTTTCTGAGAAAGTGCTTCATGCTGTGTGAATTCATCTCATTAGTTACACCTTACTTTTTTTGGAGTAGTTTGCTAACCCTGTTTGTGTGGAATCTGCCAAGGGATATTTGGGAGTGCTCTGAGGCCTATGGCGATAAAAGAAATATCCTCAGATAAAAACTAGAAATAAGCTTTCTGAGAAACAGCTTTGTGATGTGTTAATTCATCTCACAGAATTACATGATTATTTCCATGGATCAGTATGTTAGCATTGCTTTTGGTAAATCTGAGAAGGGATATTTTGGATCACATTGAAGCCTATGGTGACAAAGGAAATATACTCTGGGAGTAACTATAAAGAAGCTTTCTGAGAAAGGTCCTTGTGATGTGTGAATTCGTCTCAGAGTTACACTGTTCTTTTCAATGAGCAGTTTGTAACACAATTTTCTTGGAATCTAAAGTGGGATATTTGGGAGTGCATTGAAGCTTATGGTGACAGGAAAATCCTCACAGAAAAATTAGAAATAAACTTTCTCAGAAACTGCTTTGTGAAGTGATAATTCATCTCACAGAGTTACACAATACTTTCATGGAGAAGTTTGGTAGCACTGTTTCTGGGTAATCTGATAACATATATTTTGTATTGCATTGAAGCTTCTGGTGACAAAGGAAATATCCTCAGTTAAAAACTAAAAAGAAGCTTTCTGAGAAAGATCTTCGTAATGTCTGAGTTCATCTCACAGAGTTACACCATTCTTTCCATAGAGCAGTTTGCCAAAACTGTTTTCATGGAACATGCAGTGGACATTTGAGAGGTCATTGAGGCCTATAGTGACAAAGGAAATATCCTCAGATAAAAACTAGAACGAAGCTTTCTGAGAAACTGCTTTGTGATGTGTGAATTCATCTCACCAAATTACACCATTACTTTCAATGAGCAGTTTGATAACACTGTTTTCATGGAATCTGCTATAGGATATTCGGGAGGGCATTGAAGCTTATGGTGACAAAGGATATATTCTCAGGAAAAAACCAAAAATATGCTTTCTGAGAAACTGCTTTGTGATTCATGAGTTCATGTCACAGAGTTACACGATTCTTTTCATGGACCTGTTTGGTAGCACTGCTTTTGGAGAATCTAAGAAGGGATATTTTAGATTGCTTTGAACCCTATGATGACAAAGGAGATATAATCAGATATAAACTAGAAAGAAACTTGCTCAGAAACTGCTTTGTGATGTGTGAATTCATCTCTCAGAGTTACACTGTTATTTTCATTGAGCAGTTTCTAACACCGTTTTCTTGGAATCTGCAAAGGGATACTTGAGAGTGCTTTGAGACATATGGTCACAATGGAAATATCCTCATATAAAAACTAGAATGAAGCTTTCTGAGAAATCCCTTTCTGATGTGTTAATTCATCTCACAGAGTTTCATGATTCTTTTCATGGAACAGTTTCTTAGCAGTGTTTTAGGGGAATCTGAGAAGGGATATTTTGGATCGCATTGAAGCCTGTGTTGACAAAGGAAATATCCTCAGAAAAGAACTAGAAAGAAGTTTTCTAAGAAACCGCTTTGTGATGCATGAATTAAATGCACAGAATTACACTGATCTTTTCATTGAGCAGTTTGCTAACACTGTTTTCATGGATTGTACAATGTGATATTCTGGAGCCCTTTGATGCCTATGGTGACAACTGAACTTTCCTCAGATAAAAACTAGAAAGAATCCTTTTGAAAAACAGTTTTGTATTGTGTCAATTCATCTTACAGAGCTTCACCATTCTTTTCATTGAACAGTTTGGTAACACAGTTTTTGTGAGTTCTGCAATAGGATATTTGGGAGTGCATTGAAGCCTACTGTGACAAAGGAAATATCCACAGATAAAAGTCCAAAAGGAGCATTCTGTGAAACTGCTTTGTGATGTGTGAACTCACCTCACAGAGGTACAGCATTCTTTTCATTGAGAAATTTGCTAACACTTTTTTCGATTAATCTTCTATGAGATATTTGAGTATTTTGAGATGTATGGTTGAAAAATAAATATTCTCATATAAAAGCTAGAAAGAAGCTTTCTAAGAAACTTCTCTCTGATGGGTAAATTCATCTCACACAGTTTCACTGTTCTTTTCATGGAGCAGTGTGCTAACACAGTTTTTTTGGAATCTGCAATGGGATACTTAGGAGTGTTTTGAAGCTTATGGTGATAAAGGAAATATCCTCATATAAAAAACCAGAAAGAAGCTCTCTGAGAAACTGCTTTGTGATGTGTTAATTCGTCTCTCAGAGTTACACAGTACTTTTCATGGATCAGTTTTGTAGCACTGTTTTTGTGGAATCTGAGAAGGTATACTTTGGATCGCATTGGAGCCCTTGGTGACTAAGCAAATATATTCAGATAAAAACTAAAAAGAAGATTTCTAAGAAAGTTCCTTGTGATGTGTGAGTTCATCTCACTGAGTTACACTTTTCTTTTCATAGAGCAGTTTGTTAAAACTGCTTTACTGAAATTTGCAAAGGGATATGTGGGAGCACCTTGAAGCCTATGGTGAAAAAGAAAACATTCTCAGATAAAAACTAGAAAGAAGTTTTTTGAGAAACTACTTTGTGATGGGTGAAGTCATCTCACAGAGTTACACCTTTCTCTTCATTGACCAGTTTGGTAGCACTGTTCCTGGGGAATCTGCAAAGGGATATTCGGGAACTCATAAAGGCTGATGGTTGGAAAAGGAAATATCTTCAAATAAAAACTGAAGAGAAGGTTTTTGAGAAACTGTTTTGTGATGTGTGCATTTGTCTCACAGAGATAAACCATATTTTTCATTGACCAGTTTGGCATCACTGTTTTTTTGGTGTCTGAGAAGGCATATTTGGGAATGCATTGAGGTAGATGGTGGAAAAGTACATACACTGCACAGATGAAAGGTAGAAAGGAGCCTTCTGAGAAATTGCTTTGTGATGGTTGAATTCATCCCTCAGAGGTAAACCATTCTTTTCATTGAGCAGTTTGTTAATCCTGTTTTTTTGGATTCTTCAAAGGGATAATCGAAGCACAGAGAAGCTTATGGTGAAAAAGGAAATAAGCTCAGATAAAAGCTAGAAAGAAGCTTTCTGAGAGACTGTTTTGTGATGGGAGAATTCATCTCACAGGGTTAAATATTTCTTTTCATTGAGAAGTTTGGTAACACTGTTTTTGTGGTATCTGTAATGGGAATTTGGGAGCACATAGATTTCTAAGGTGAAAGAAGAAAATTCTCCAGGTAAAAACTCGAGAGAAGCTTTCAGAGAAAATTCTTTGTGATTTTTGCATTCATCTCATGCAGCTAAACATTTCTGTTAAGGGATCACTTTGGCACCACTTTTTTTGTGGTGTCTGAGAAGGGATATTTGGGAGCACATTGAAGTCTATGGCTTAAAAGGAGATATCCATATATAAAAACTAGAAATAAGCTTTCTGGGAAACTCCCTTGTGATGTGTGAATTCATTTCACTGAGTTACATTGTTCTTTTCATTGAGCAGATTGCTAACACTGTTTTCTTGGAATCTGCAATGGGAGATTTCAGAGCGCATTCATGCTTATGGTGACAAATTAAATAATATCATATAAAAACTATAAAGAAGCTTTCTGAGAAACCACTTTATGATGTGTTAATTCGACCCACAGAGTTACACAACTCTTTTCATCGAGCAGTTTACTAGCAGTGTTTCTGTGGAACATGAGAAGGGATGTTTTGGATTGCATTGAATACTTGGAGACAAAGGAAATATCCTCATATGAAACCTGGAAAGAAACTCTGTGAGAAACTGCTTTGTGATGTGTAAGTTCACCTCACAGAGTTACAACTTTCTTTCGTTGGAGCACTTTGCCATCACTGTTTTCGTGGAATCTGCAATGGGATATTTGGAAGTGCATTGAGGCCTATAGTGAAAAAGGAAATATCCTCAGAAAAAACTAGAAGGAAGCTTTCTGAGAAACTTCTTTGTGATGTGTGGACTCATCTCACAGAGTTACACCATTGTTTTCATTGAGTCGTTTGGTATCCCTCTTCTTGGGGAATCTGAGAGGGATATTTTGGATTGCATTGAAGTCTTTGGTGATAAAAGAATTATGCTCAGATAAAAACTAGAAAGAAGCTTTCTGAGAAACTTCTTTGTGTTGCGTGAATTCACCTAACAAGGTTACACCTTTCTTTTCAAGGAGCAGTTTGCTAACACTGTTTCTGTGGAATATGCAAAGGGATATTTGGGAGCATATTGAGGCGTATGGTGAAAAAGGAAATATACTCAGATAGAAACGAGAAAAAAGTTTTCTGAGAAACTGGTTTATGCTGTGTTAATTCATCCCATAGATTTACATGGTTCCTCTCATGGATAAATTTTGTAACACTGATATTCAGGAATATGACAAGGAAAATTTTGGATCACGTAGAAGCCTATGGTGACAAAGGAAATGTCCTAGGATAAAAACTAGAAAGAGGCTTTCTGAGAAATTTATTTGGTATGTGTGAATTCGTCTCACAGAATTACACCTTCCTTTTTATGGAGCATCTTGCTAACATTGTTTTCATGGAATCTCCAAAGGGATATTTTGTAGTGTGTTGAGACCTATAATGAACAGGGAAATATCCTCAGATAATAACTAGAAAGAAACTTTCTGAGAAACTCTTTTATGATACCTGAATTCATCTCACAGAGTTATACTGTTCTTTTTATTGAGCAGTTTGCCAACACTGTTTTCTTGCAATCTGCAAAGGGATATTTCAGAGCGCATTGAGGCCTATGGTAAAAAAGGAAATGTCCTCAGATAAAAACTAGAAGGAAGCGCTCTGAGAAACTGCTTTGTGATGTGTGAATTCATCTCTCAGATTTACACTGTTCTTTTCATTGAACAGTTTGATGCCAATGTTTTCTTGGAATTTGCAATGGGATATTTTGGAGCACATTGAACCTTATTTTGACAAAGGAAATATCCTCAGACAAAAACCAGAAAGAAAGTTTCTCAGAAACATCTTTGTGATGTGTGAGTTCATCTCACAGTGTTACACCACTATTTTCATGTAGCAGTTTGGTGCACTGTTTTTGGGAAATCTGAGTAGGGATATTTTGAATCACCTTGAAGCCTATGGTGACAAAGCAAATATCTTCAGATAAAAACTAGAAAGAAGCTTTCTAAGAAACTGGTTTTTGATGTGTGAATTCATCTCACAGAGGTACACTTTCTTTTCATGTAGCAGTTTTCTAATCCTGTTTTCATGAAATCTGCAAAGAGATATTTCGGAGCACCTTGATGACTATAGTAAAAAAGGAAATATCCTCCGATCAAAACTAGAAAGAAATTGTCTGAGAAACTGCTTTGAAATGTATGAATTCATCTCACAGAATTAAATCATTCCTTTCATTGAGCAATATGCTAACGCTGTTTTTGTGGAATCTGCAAAAGAATATTTTGGATCACATTGAAGCCTATGGTAAAATAGGAAATATCTTCAGAAAATAACTAGAAAATAGCTTTCCAAGAAACTACCTAGTTATGTTTGAATTCATCTCACAGAGCTACACTGTTCTTTTCATTGAGAAGTTTCCTACCACTGCTTTCTTGGAATCTGCAATGGGATATTTCAGAGTGTATTGAAGCTTATTTTGACAAAGGGAATATCCTCAGACATAAACTAGAAAGAAAGTTTCTGAGAATCTGCTTTGTGATGTGTGAATTCATCTCACATTGTTACACCGTTCTTTTCATTGAGCAGTATGCTAACACTGTTTTCGTGGAATCAGCAGTAGGATATTTTGGAGTGCATTGAAATCTTTTGGGAAAAATGAAATATTTTCAAACAATATCTAGAAAATAGGTTTCTGTGAAACTGCTTAGTGATGTGTGAATTCGTCTCACAGAGTTATACTGTTCTTTTCATTGAGCAGTAGGTTAACACTGTTTTCATGGTATCTGCAAAGGGATATTTTGAATCACATTGAAGCCTATAGTGAAAAACTTTAGATTAACACTGTCATCTTGGAATCTGCCAAGGAATATCTAGAAGCATATTGAAGCTTATGATGACATAGGAAATATCCTCATATAATAACTAGAAAGAATCCTTCTGAGAAAACCCTTTGTGATGTGTTAATTCATCCAATATATTACATGATTCATTTCATGGAGGAGTTTGGTAGCATTGTTTTTGGGAACTCTGAGAAGGCATATCGTGGATCGATTTGAAGCCTATGGTGACAAAGGAAATATCTTCAGATAAAAACTAGAGAGAAGATTTCTGAGGACTTTCTTTGTGATGTGTGAATTTGTCCCAGAGATTTTCACCTTTATTTCCATGGATCAGTTTGTTAACAATATTTTTGTGAAATCTGCAAAGGGATATTGTGGAGCACATTGAAGCTTATGGTGACAAAGGAAATACCCTCATCTACAAACCAGAAACAAGTTTTCTGAGAAACTACTTTGTGATGTGTTGATTTACCTCATAGAGTTACACGATCCTTTTGATGGATCAGTTAGGTACCTCTGTTTCTCGGGAATCTGAGAAGGGATATTTTAGATTGCACTGAAGCTTATGCTGAGAAAGGAAATATTCTCAAACAAAAACGAGAAAGAAACTGTCTGAGACATGTCTTTGTTTTTTGTGAATTCGTCTCACATTGTTACATCTTTTATTTCATGGAGCATTATTTTAACACTGTTTTCATGGAATCTGCGAAGGCATATAAGGGAAAAATCCTCATTTAAAAAAGAGAAAGAAGTTTTCTGAGAAACTTCTTTGTGATGTGTGAATTCACCACACAGAATTACACTGTTCTTTTCATTGAGTGATTTAATGACACTGTTTTCATGGAATCTGCCAAATTATATTTGGGAATGCACTGAAGCCTAGGGTGACAAACGAAATATCCTCAGATAAAAATCAAAAAGAAGCTTTCTGAGAAACTGCTTGCTGATGGGTGAATTTATCTCACAGAGTTACACTGTTCTTTCACTGAGCAGTTTGTGAGCATCATTTTCTTGGAATCTGCAAGGGAATATTTTGGATCACTTTGAAGCTTATGTTGACAAAAGAATTAACCTCACACAAAAACAGAAAGAAGCTTTCTGAGAAACTGTTTTGTGATGTGATAATTTATCTCACAGAGTTACACGATCCTTTCCATGGAGCACTTTGGTTGCACTGTTTTTGTGGAATCTGAGAAGGGATATTTTGGATCACATTGAAGCCTGCAGTCACAAAGGAATTATCCCCAGATAAAACCAAGAAGACACTTTGTGAGAAACTGCTTTGTGACTTGTGAATTAGTCTCACAGAGTTACACATCTTTTTCATGAATCAGTTTGATAACACTGTTTTTTGGGGGTCTGGGAAGGGATATTGTGGATCACATACAAGCCTATGGTGAGAAAGGAAATATCATCAGATAAAAATTGGAAAGAATCATTCTGAGAAACTTCTTTGTGTTAGGAGAATTCATGTCACCGAGTTACAGCTTTCTTTTTGCCGAGGAGTTTCCTAATACTCCTTTCATGGAGTCTGCAAAAGGATATTTGTGAGCACATTGAGTCCCATGTTTAAAAAGGACATATCCTCAGATAAAAACTAGAAAGAAGTTTTGTGAGAAACTTCTTTGTGATATGTGAATTCATCATACAGTGTAACACTGTTCTTTTTTGAGATAAGTTTACTAACACTGTTTTCTTGGAATCTGTAATGGGATATTTCAGAGGGCATTGAATCTTATGGTGACAAGGGAAATATCCTCAGAAAAACTAGCAAGAAGCTTTCTGAGAAACTGCTTTGTGATTGTGAATTCACCTCACAGAGTTACACAATTCTTTTCATGGAATAGTTTGGTAGTACTGTTTTTTGGGAATCTGAGAAGGGATATTTTGGACTGCATTGAAGCCTATTGTGACAGAGGAAATATCCTCAGATAAAAATTAGAAATAAGCTGTCTTGGAAAGTTCTTTGTGATATTTGAATTCATCTCACAGAGTTACACCTTTCTTTTCATGTAGCAGATTTCTAACACTGTTTTTGTGGAATCTGCAAAGGGATATTTGGGAGCACATTGAGGTGTACAGTGAAAAGGGAAATATCCTCATACAGAAACGAGAAAGAAGTTTTCTGAGAAACTACTTTGTGAGGTGTGAATTCATCTCCCAGAGTTATACTGTTCTTTTCTTTGAGAAGTTTGAAAACACTGTTGTCATAGAATCTGCCATATTATATTTGGGAGTGCATTGAAGGCTATGATGACAAAAAAATCCTCAGATAAAACCAAAAAGGATCTTTCTGAGAAACTTCTTTGCGATGTTACTATCCTCATAGAAAACTAGAAAGATACTTTCTTAGAACCTGATTTGTGATGTGTTAATTCATCTCACAAAGTTAACCTATTCTTTTCATGGATCAGTTTGGCAACACAGCTTGGGAATCAGAGAAGGGACATTTTGGATTGCATTGAAGCCTATGATGGCAAAGGAAATACTCTCAGATAAAACCTAGAAAGAAGCATTCTGTGAAACTGCTTTGTGATTTGAGAATTCATCTCACAGAGTTACAGGATTATTTTCATGGAGAAGTTTGGTAGTACTGTTTTTATGGAATCTGCAATGAGATATTTTTGAACGCATTGTGGCTTAGTGTGACAAAGGAAATACCCTCAGGCAAAAACTGGAAAGAAACCTTCTGAGAAACTGATTTGTGATTTGTGAATTCATCTCACAGAGTTATGCAATGCTTTTCATGGAGCAGTTTGGTACCACTGTTTTTGGGGAATCTCTGAAGTGATATTTTACATTGCATTGAAGTCTATGGTTACAAAGATAATATCCTCACAGAAAAACTAGAAAGAAGCTTCCTGAGAAATTGCTTTGTGAGTTGTGAATTCATCTCACAGAGTTACACCTCTCTTTTTTAATGAGCAGTTTGGAAGAACTGTTTTTGGTTAATCTGAGAAGGGATATTTTGTATCACATTGCAGCCTATGGTGACAAAGGAAATACCCTCAGATAAAAACTAGAAAGAAATTTCTGAGAAACTTCTTTGTGATGTGTGAATTCATCTAACAGATTTACAAATTTCTTTTCATGTAGCAGTCAGTTAACAGTGTTTTTGTGGAATTAGCAAAGGGATATAAGAGAGCACATTGAGGCCCATGGTGGAAAAGGAAATATCTTCAGATAAAAAGTAGAAAGAACGTTTCTAAAAAACTGCTTTGTGATGTGTGAATTCATCTCACAGTGTTACACTGGTCTTTTCTTTGACCAGTTTGCTGACACTGTTTTCTTGGAATCTACAATGGGCTAATTTGGAAAGTATTGAAACTGATGGTGACAAAGGAAATATCCTCAGAAAAATGCTAGAAAGAAGCTTCATGGGAAACTGCCTTGTGGTGGGTGAATTCATCTCAGAGTTACACCTTTCTTTGAGCAGCTTGATAACACTGTTTTATTGAAATCTGTAAAGGGATATTTGCGATCGCATAGAGTTCAATGGCGAAAAAGAAAATATCTTCAGATAAAAACTGGAGAGAAACTTTCTGAGAAACTCCTTTGTAAAGTGTGCATTCATCTCATATAGTTAAACATATCTCTTGAGGGAGCACTTTGGCATCACTCTTCTTGTGGTGTCTGAGAAGGCATATTTGGAAGCCATTTGAAGCCTATGGTAGAAAAGGAAATATCCTCATATAAAAACTAGAAAGAAGCCTTTTGAGAAACTGCTTTGTGCGATGTTAATTCATCTCACAGAGTTACACGATTCTTTCCATGGAGCAGTTTGGTAGCACTGCTTTGTGGAAACTGAGAAGGGATATTTTGTATTGCTTTCAAGCCTATAATGACAAAGGAAATATCCTCAGATAAAAACTAGAAAGAAGTGGTCTGAGGAATTTCTTTGTGATGTGTGAATTTATCTCACAGTGTTACACCTTTCTTTTCATGGAACAGTTTGCCAACAGTTTTCATGGAATCTGCAAAGGGATATTTGGGACAACAATTAAGCCTGTTGGGAAAAAGGAAATATCCTCAGAAAAAAAACAGAAAGAAGTTCTCTGAGAAACTGCTTTATGATGTGTGAATTCGTCTCACAGATTTACACCACTCTTTACATTGAGCAGTGTTTTAACAATGTTTCCATGTAATTTGCAGTAGGATAATTTGATGCACATTGAAGCCTACGGTGACAAAGGAAATATCCTCAGATTAAAACTAAAAAGAAGCTTTCTGAGAAACTGCATTGTGATTTGTGAATTCATCTCACAGAGATACAGGTTTCTTTTCATGGGAAAGTTTGCTAGCACTGTTATTATGGAATCTGCAGTGGGATATTCGGGAACTCCTAGCGGCCTCTGGTGAAAATGGAAATAACTTCAGATAAAAACTGAAAAGAAACTTTTCCAGAAACCGTTTTGTGGTGTTTGTATTCATCTGAAAGAGTTTAAACTTCCCTTTGATCTCACACTTCGGCATCACTCTTTTTGTGGTGTCTGAGAGGAGATATTTGGGAGCACTGGAAGCCTATGGTGAGAAAGGAATTATCCCCAGATTTGAACTAGAAAGAAGCTTTCTTAGAAACTGTTTTGTGCTGGGTGGATTCATCTCAGACTTACACCTTTCTTTTATTTAGCAGTTTGGTAAAGCTGTTTTTGTTGAATCTGCAAAAAGATGTTCAGGAGCACAAACAGTTCAGTGGGAAAAAAGGAAATATCTTCAGGTAAAAACTGGAGAGAAGCTTTCTGAGAAACTCCCTTGTGATATGTGCATTCATCTCATAGAGTTAAATGTTTATGCTGAGGTAGAACTTTGGCATCACAGTTCTGATGATGTCGGAGAAGGAATATTTGGAAGCACATTGAAGCCTAAGGTGGAAAAGGAAATATTCTCATAAAAAACTAGAAAGAAGCCTTCTGAGAAACTGATTCATGATTTGTTAATTCATCTCACAGAGTTACACAATTCATTCCATAGAGCAGTTTGTCAGCACTGTTTTTGGGGAATCTGAGAAGGAATATTTTGGATGGCATTGAATCCTATGGTGACAAAGGAAATATACTCAGATAAAAACTAGAAAGAAGCTTTCTGAGAAAATTCTTTGTGGTATGTGAAATCATTTCACAGACTTACACCATTCTTTTCATGTAGCAGTTTGCTAACACTGTTTTCGTGGAATCTGCAAGGGATACTTGGGACAACATTGAAACCTGTGGTGAAAAGGAAATATCCTCAGATAAAAACCAGAAAGAATCTTTTAGTGACACTGCTTTGTGATGTGTGAGTACACCTCACTGTATTACACTGTTCTATTCATTGAGCAGTTTGCTAACATGGTCTTCTGACAATCAGCAATGGTATATTTTGGAGCACATTGAAGCTTATGGTGACATATCAATTACCCTCATAGAAAAAGTAGAAAACTGCTTTCTGAGAAACCGATTTGTGATGTGTTTATTCATCTCACACAGTTACACAATTCCTTTCATGGATCAGTTTGGTAGCACTGTTTTTTGGGAACCTGAAAAGGGATATTTTGGATCACATTGAAGCCTATGATGACATAGGAAATATTCTCAGGTAAATACTAGAAAGAAACTTTCTGAAAATGTTCTCTGTGATGTGTGAATTCATCTCACAGAGTTACACTGTTGTTTTCAATGAGAAGTTTGATAACACTGTTTTCATGGAATCTGCATTAGGATATTTGTTAGCACATTGAAGCCTATGGTGACAAAGGAAATATACTCAGATAAAAAGTAGGAGGAAGCTTTCTAAGAAACTGCTTTGTGATGTGTGAATTCATCTCACAGAGTGACACTGTTATTCTCATTGAACAGTTTGCTGAAACTGTTTTCCTGGAATTGGCAATGGGATATTTTGGAGCACAATGAAGATTATGGTGATGAAGGAAATATCCTGAGATAAAAACCAGAAAGAAGCTCTCTGAGAAAGTTCTTTGTGCTGTGTGATTTCATCTCATAGAGTTACACCTTTCTTTTCATGGAGCAGTTTGCTAGCACTGTTTTCGTGGAATCTGCAAAGGAATATATGGGAGTGCATTGAGGCCCGTGGTAAAAAGTAAATATTCTCAGATTAAAACTAGAAAGAAACTTTCTGAGATATTTATTCGTGATTTTTGATCGCAACTCATGGAAGTTTTTTGTGGAATTGGCAATGGGATATTTGCTAGTGCCTTGAGGCAAATGGTGAAAAATGAAATGACCTCAGATGAAAATTAGAAAGAAGCTTTCCGAAAAACAACTTTGTGATGTGTGAATTCATCTCACTGAATTACACCATTCTATTCATGGAACAGTTTGGTAGCATTATTTGGGGAATCTGAGAAGGCATATTTTGGATTGTATTGAAGTCTAGGGTGACAAAGAAAATATCCTCAGAGAAAAACCAGTAATAAGCTTTCTGAAAAACTTCTTTGTTATGTGGAAATTTATCTCACAGAGTTGCAGGATTCTTTAAATGGAGGAGTTTGCTAACACTGTTTTCATGGATTTTGTAAAGGGGTAATTGGGAGTTCATTGAGGCCAATGGTGAAAAAGGAAATATCCTCAGTTAAAACCTAGAAAGAAGATTTCAGAGAAACTGCTCTGTGATGTGTGAATTCAGCTTACGGAGTTGCACTGTTCTTTGCATTGAGCAATTTGCTTACACTGTTGTCTGGCAATCTGCAAGGTGATATTTTGGAGCACATTGAAACTTATGGTGACAAAGCATATATCCTCATATAGAAACTAGAAAGAAGCTTTCTGAGAAACGGCTTTCTGACATGTTAATTCATCTCACACAGTTACATGATTTTTTTTATGGAATAGTTTGGTAGCACTGTTTTTGGTGAATCTGAGAAGGGATATTCTGGACCACATTGAACCGTAAGTTGACAAAGGAAATACAGTCAGATAATAACTAGAAAGTAGCTTTCTGCAAAAGTTCTTTGTGATCTGTGAATTCATCTCACAGAGTTACACCTTTCTTTTCATGGAGCAGTTTGCTAACACTGTTTTCATGGAATTTGAAATGGGATATTTGGGAGCACATTGAGGACCATAGTGAAAAAGAAAATGTCCTCAGATAAAACCTAGAAAAAACGTTTCTGAGAAACTCCTTTGTGATGTGTGAATTCACATCACAGAGCTACACTGTTCTTTTCATAGAGAAGTTTGCTAACACTGTTTTCATGGAATCTGCAATAGGATATTTGAGAATGCATTGAAGGCTATGATGACAAAGAAAATATCCTCAGATGAAACTCAAAAAGAAATTCTCTGAGAAACTGATTTGTGATTAATAAATCCATCTCACAGAGTTACACTGTTGTGTTCATTGAGCAGTTTGCTAACACAGTTTTCTTGGAATCTTCAATGATATATTATGTAGCGCATTGAAGCTATTGATGACAAAGGAAATACCATCATTTTAAAACCTAGGAAGAGAATAGGGGTGGAGCAAGATGGCCGAATAAGAACAGCTGCAGTCTCCAACTCCCAGCGCGAAGGACACAGAAGACCGGTGATTTCTGCATTTTGAACTGAGGTACTGGGGT
>NW_012116777.1:1618282-1620285 GCF_000951035.1 Colobus angolensis palliatus | reverse complement strand
AAACCTGCACGTTCTGCACATGTACCCTAGAACTTAAAGTATAATAAAAAAATAAATAAATATAAAAAATAAAAAATAAAAAAAATAAAAAATAAAAACTAGGAAGAAACTTTCTGAGAAATCGATTTGTGATGTGTTAGTTCATCTAACAGGGTTACATGATCCTTTTCATGGATCAGTTTGGTAGCACTGTTTTTGGGTAATCTGGGAAGGAATTTTTTGGATCTCTTTGAAGTCTATGGTGACAAAGGAAATATCCTCAGTTAAAAACTAGAAAGAAGGTTACTGAAAAAGCTCCTTCTGATATGTTAGTTCATCTCAAAGAGTTACACGTTTCTTTTTATATAATAGTTTGCTAACACTGTTTATTTGGGTTCTGCAAAGGGATATTTGGGAGCTCATTGAAGCCTAAGGTGAAAAAGGAAATATCCTAACAGAAAAACTAGAAAGAAGCTGTCTGAAAAACTGTTTGGTGATACGTGAATTCATCTCCCAGAGTTACACTGCTTTTTTTCATTGAGCAATTTGTGAACACTCTTTTCTTGGAATCTGCAATGGGATATTTCAGAGCGCATTGAAGCTTATGGTGACAAAGGAAACATCCTCATACAAAAACTAGAAAGAAGCTTTCTGAGACACCGTTTTGTGATGTGTTAATTCACCTGAAAGAGTTACACGATTCTTTTCAATCACCATTTTGATAGCAGTGTTTTTGGGGAATATGAGAAGGGATATTTTGTACCATATTGAAGCCTATGGTGACAAAGGAAATAACCTCAGAAAAAAACTAGAAAGAACCTTCTGAGAAAGTACTTTCTGATGTGTTAATTCATCCAACAGAGTTACACCTTTGTTTTCATGGAGCAGTTTGCAAACACTCTTTCCCTGGAATCTGCAAGGGGATATTTGTGAGTACATTGAGGCCTAGGTTGAAAAAGGACATATCCTCAGATTCAAAACAGAAAGAATCTTTCTGAAACTGTTTGTGATGTCTGAGTTCATCTCACAGAGTTACACCATTCCTTTTATGGAACAGTTTCGTAGCACTCTTTTTGGGGAATCTGAGAAGGGATATTTTGGATTGCATTGAAGTCTAATGTGACAAAGGAAATAGCCTCAGATAAAAACTAGAAAGAAGTTTTCTGAGAAAGTTCTTTGTGATGTGTGAATTCATCTTGCCAATGTACACCTTTCTTTTCATTCAGCAGTTTGCTAACACTGTTTTCATTTAATCTGCAAAAGGATATTTGGGAGTGCATTGAGACCTATAATGAAAAAATTAAGAAGAATATTTCTGACAAACCGGTTTGTGATGTGTGAATTCATCTTATAGTGTTATACCATTCTTTTCATTGAGCAGTTGGCTCATACTGTTTTCATGGAACCTGAAAAGTGATTTTTGGCAGTGCATTGAAGCCTGGGTTCACAGAGGAAATATCCTCAGATAAAAACCAAAAATAAACTTTCTGGCAAACCGCTTTGTGATGTGATAATTCACCTCACAGTGTTACATGATTCTGCTCATGGATCACTTGGGTAGGACCGTTTTTGGGGAATCTGAGAAGGAATATTTTGGATTGCATTGAAGCCTATGGTGGCAAAGAAAATATGCACAGATAAAAACGAGAAAGAAGCTTTCTGAGAATGATCTTTGTGACGTGTGAATCAATCTCACAGAGTTACATTGTTCTTTTCACTGAGCAGTTTACAAACACTGCTTTCGTGTAATCTACAAAGGGATATCTCAGCATGCCGTGAGGTCTGTGGTGAAAAAGGAAATATCCTCAGACAAAAACTAGAAAGAAGCTTTCTGAGAAACTGCTTTGTGATGTGGGGACGGCTCAGCTAAAAAAATAACAGGGGAAGCAGCAGAGACTTGTGCAGGTGCGAACGACTCTGTCTGACAACTTTGAAGAGAGCAGTGGATCTCCCAACACGGAGGTTGAGATCTGAGAAGGGACAGACTGCCTGCTCAAGTGGGTCCCTGACCCCTGAGTAGCCTA